>NW_012100032.1:138869-144750 GCF_000951045.1 Mandrillus leucophaeus
GAGGTTGCAGTAAGCTGAGATTGTGCCACTGCACTCCAGCCTGGGCAACAAGAGCAAAAACTCCTTCTAAAAAATAAATAAATAAATAAATTAATTAATTAATTAATTAAGGTAGGATGCAGTGGCTCACACCTGTAATCCCAGCCCTTTGGGAAGCTGAGGAGGGAGGATCACTTGAGGCCAGGAGTTTGATATCAGCCTGGGCAACATAGCAAGACCCTATTGCTACAAAAAATAAAAAACAGCCAGGCATGGTGGTGCCTGCCTGTAGTCCCAGCTACTCAGGAGGCTGGGGTAGGAGAATCACTTGAGCCTAGGAGTTCAAGGCTACAGTGAGCTATGATCATGCCACTGCACTCCAGCCTGAGCAACAGTATGAGACCCCTCTAAAAACAAAGAAAGAAAAAATAATAACCTAGAAGTTAAATAAGAAAACAGAGGTTCAGCAGTTTAGAGGCTTAAGGAGTTAATTTAAGATCACATCGAGAGTAAGGGTAGGGTCAGACCTCAAACATGATTTTTATTATTGTAAATCCAAGTGTTTCCCCCCGCTAACCTACATTGCCTTGTTCTGAAAATTGAAGCGGATACTGTGAATACACTTTGAAAATTGTAAAATTATATACTAATGTGAAGCATCACAAAACCCTTTTAAAAAATAGCTCTAAGTAATAAATGCTTTTTCAATGGCTCATTGCATGCTTTATACCAGTGCCTGTTGCAGCCCATTGAATCTTTCTCTATGCTTTGGTGTCAATATCCATCTTCCAAACCCAGGGCTATCCAGAATAGTGCCACAAATTACCATTTTAAACATGCGATGTCCTTCAGTTTACATTTGCAGATTTTGGTGAAATAGCATCTTCCAGTGAAGTCCACTGCGCTGGAGAGAGAAAGGTATAAAAAGACAGTCAAATGTACTTTACAAAAAATTTAATTGTGGCAAAAAATTAACAAAATTTACCAACTTAGCAAGTTTTATGTGTGCAGAGCAGATGTGTTAAATATAATCACACTGTTGTGTAATGAATCTCCTGGGTTCAAGTGACCCTCCTACCAGAGTTTTCCAAGTAGGTGGAACTATAGGTACCCAGACCACATTTTGTTTATCCATTCAACTGTATAGTCAATGGACGTTTGGATTGCTTCCACCTCTTGGTTATTGTGAATAATGCTGTTAATGAACATGGGTGTGCAAATCTCTCTTCCAAGATCCAGCTTTGAATTCTTTTGGATATGAACCCAGAACTGCTGAATCGGATAGTAATTCTATGCTTGATTTAGCACAAATTTTGTCAATCCAAAGAGCTGAAAGCTAACATAGAACTATAGTATATTTTTAAAGAGTCAGTTCAGATTTGTGAGCTCACCATAAACATCTGACAAATCTTCCATTTAAAAATTTTTTATGTGTTCATTGATTCACACACATCTTAGCATGCTAATTCATTACTATTTTAACCCCTACAAAGAAGAGCAGAAAATAGCAAAAACCTGATTCTATTCTAGACTTGGGTCTAACCTGTAACAATTCACCTAGCCTTCCTTATGACTGCCTTATTACTTACCATAGCTATTGCAATGAATGGGTTAATATTTTAAATTTGTGTATGAGTTACTAAAAAGAAAAAGCAGTGGACAATGAATCTCAGAACTTTGTAGCAGTAGGTTCTATTATTTATTTTCTAGTGTTTTTCCTTTTTTGAAATACATATATGATGCACACACACACAAATGTCAAATATTAACTTAGAATTTAAAAAAATTGATAAGATTTTAAAATAACCCATTTATCTCTGCAATAGATGAGAGCCTTTGGCTTTGCTGTTAGGCATGATTACACTTAGATCAATTTAGAAAAGATTTCAAGAAAGGAAGAGTACACAGCTTTACCTGGGTAAATTTAAAAACTTGTAAAGCTTCTATCATTATCATGAAATTAATTTAAAATGAATTGTAGTTATTAGCCTGCTTCCTCTGGATCTGTATGCAAAGACTTAGAGAATAACTGTCCACTCATATTTTGGATAATTACTTTCCTTTTAATAATACAATTTCAATAAAGAACTAAATCTTGAAGATTCACGTAGGGCACATATATGTTGACTATGGAAAGGGAAAGTACTATTTAGAGCTAGAAAAAGGTTTATTTGAGTCAAATAAAATGGCTATTTTACCAAATAGGAGGCAAATTCTTAAGGACTCTACACCTGAAAGCAGTTAGTGGCTGAAAACAAACAGATTTTATTTATTTATTTATTTATTGAGACAAAGCCTTGCTTTTGTCCCCCCCCCCACTCCCTGGAGTGCGATGGCTTGATCTCAGCTCACTGCAACCTCCGCCTCCAGGGTTCAAGCGATTCTCCTGCCTCAGCCTCCCAAGTAGCTGGGATTACAGGCGCCTGCCACCATACCCAGCTAATTTTTATATTTTTAGTAGAGACGGGGTTTCACTATGTTGGCCTGGCTGATCTTGAACTCCTGACCTCCGGTGATCCACCCGTCTCCGCCTTCCAAAGTGTTGGGATTACAGGCGTTAGCCACCGCACCCGGCCACAAACAGATTTTAAAAGGGTTCAAGTATGGGAACAAATGTGTAATGTCCAAAATAGGCTTTATTGGAGATAAGGATTAAGGCTAAGTCTCTATTTTTCATCCCATAAAAATCTATTTACATCTCTTTCAGAGAGAGAGAGTTTTGAGGAAAGAAAACTGAATTTGATGAACAACGGATCTGATTTAGGATGCCAATTGCAAATAATGGTAGAAAACTGATTTTTTTTTTTTTGGTGCAAACTTTCATGGATAGAAATGAAAAACTTAAATGACCTCTCCTCTCCAACAGTACAGAAAATTTCGCCTGAATTTACCTAGAGTCTACGTCATGGACTTGATTCAGCGAAATAGGATGGTTGGGCAGGGCACTGAACGAGGAATCAAACTTAAGAGATGTGTGGTCATATGACTATAATTGAACTAGAAGCATTATATCAGGACTGACCACCTTGGCTAAACCACAGACTTTGTCCAGACAGTCTGCCCACTTAGATATATTCCAAGGGGATCATCAAACTGGTGGGAGTGGCTGGAACACCGAAATGATAACCTCTTTGTTGACTCCCACAGATCCAAGCCATAAGTGTTCCCATTTAGTTAAAAGCTACCGTTGCCCGCCACTAGCATGACTTACTTGGTAGGAGGGATGTCTGTAGAGAAAAGGTCTATTTCAGTATCAGCCAGCAAAACAGCCTTCATTCCCCTAGAGCTGAGCACTTGTTTACAGAATTTGCAACACAGGATGGACACGCACCTGTCCTTGAAACTACAAATGTTGGTAGACATGGTGTCGCAGGAAGGATGAGGTGTGAGATTTTGAAAAAGGAAACAAGAGCAGTGCTCCTACTACTTTGATTCCCCTAGGCTAAAATTCAAGTTGCGAGACCTCGAGCTTTTCTAAGTTCTGATATTGGGAAGGA
The DNA here is from genome assembly GCF_000951045.1 of Mandrillus leucophaeus. NCBI lineage: Eukaryota > Metazoa > Chordata > Mammalia > Primates > Cercopithecidae > Mandrillus > Mandrillus leucophaeus. The sequence continues at coordinate 142,346 of NW_012100032.1, forward strand.
AATTAGTTTTTTTCTGTTTTCCCAGTGGCGGAGTAGAAGTATTTATTGAGTAGGAACAGGGGAGCGCGGCAACTTGGCTTTTCTTTTTAACTTTTGGAGAAGGGAGTGGAGTTTGAATTGGAGAGGAGGCAGGTGGGGTTTGAAGGGAACTTCTCAACAGCTTTCCCTTTCTGCTGTCTAAAGGAGTCCTCTACTCTTCAGCCCCTGCCCCTTTATAGCAATTCCCTCAGCCTTCTCCGATCGTCTTATTTAAAGCTTCTCCTCTTTTAAGAGGCCCCTTTCCCAGCATTAAGCCCCTCCCGCGGAGCGCTCCCGTTCCCTGCTCTCGGATCTCGAGCTAAGCGTCCCTTCCCACTTCTCCTCTTCCCAGGATTCAGAAACTCCCTTCGCTTTTTCCGCCAGGCGATCCCGGGTTCTCCTCCGTCCCGCCCCTCTCTCCTGGACTTTCCTCCGCTCTGCGGGTCCGCGGGCCCCCTTCCTGCAACCCCCGGCCCTCAGCGTGCTCGCGCTGTTTCTCTCGCGTCTTTCCTCCTCTCAGCTGTCCCTCGTGCCCCCCGCAGTCCCCTCAGGTCTCTTCCTGGAGCGGCTGTTCCCAGGCGCGCGGTGGTGGTGGGGCAAGGCTGAAGTCGCTTTGGGGGCTCAGTCGGCGCTGGCGTCTGTCACCAAACACGTTGGTTTTCGCTCCCTCTTCCGCTTTTCCGGCCTCTCCAACCCGGTATCAGTTTGAATTGCCAGCGCCGCGCACCGATTGGAAGAACTAGAGTTCGCCCCAGTCCCTCATTGGAAGGCTCCGGGGCCTCCCCTGACGAGAGCTTAGTGGCTCGAAAACCGTAGGCACCGCCCAGTAACGGTGCTGAGATCAGTTCAGCTTTCTGGTTGGCTGAACTTGGCTCCGCCTCCGATCGCATTGGCCGGTTTCGGAAGGTTTCGGCAAACCCTCCCTTTGCCCTAGTGAAAGTGGCAAGGCACGCCCTTACCGCTTCTTATTGGAAGAGGTTCTACAGTCCCCACCGCTCTCTACTCTCTATTGGCTAAAATTACCCGCAACACCCCTCCTCTCTACCCCGGCCCAATTGGCCATGCCTTAGCTCAAGAGTTTGTGTTTGGTCGTCGGTTCCATCTTAATCCCGCCCATCAGTTCTACTCAGGGGTTCGACAGCCCCGGGTGGAGCTTAATCTGTGACCACGCCTCGGCAGTGCTAGTCACACCTCCAAGTTTTGCCAGCTCCTCCCCCTCATTCCGGGCCTCTTGGGATCAGCTCTTCCTATTGGCTATGGGCCCCATCGGTCGATAGAAAACGGGCGGTGATTGGTAAAGGGGTGGGCTCTGCTTCCCGGCGGGGTCCTGCGGAGTTGGCGGAGGCTCCTCAAGGGACTGGGGCAGCGGTCTGCGTAGAAACGGGTGGCGGGGAAGAGAGGGGAGGAGAGCTCTGAGTGGGAAGCGGAGCCGGGGGCCTGGGACCCGTCGCGTCAGAGCCAGGTAAAGGCTCCTTCCCTCTTCCTTTTCTTCCTCCCGGCCGCCGGGCTGGAGCCCTGACTGAACAAACCCGGGCTGGGGCGGGAAGGAGAGGGCGCGGATGCTGCTCGCGGCATCGCCTTAGCGGTGCCGCCCGGAATCCCTCAGACCGCCCCCCCTCCACCCTCTCCAAATCTCCCAGTACAGCCCATAATACTTCTCAGGACTGCGAGTCTCTCCGCCCATCACTGTACAGCCTGGGACTCTGTCCTGGCTCTCGGACCGCAGCGCAGCCCGCACCCAGCCGCCTCTCCCGTTCCTCCGCACACGGGCAGCCGCGGTCCACCGTGGGGCGGTCGTCGTTGGCATCGCGCGTAACCATCGACCGGCCTCCTCCACTGTCTCCCAGCCCTGGCGGACAGCCCGGGTCCCAGCCTAGGACCTAGGAGGATGGGTGTTCGCTCAGCTTCCGGGGCTCTCCCCCAGTCCCACCCCCCGGCCCGCCCCGATGGACTTCTCTTCGCCCACTCCGTTTCCTAGACCATATCTCGGTCCCCACAGTTCCTGACATCCTTGCGCTTCACGCGACATCGCGACCCAAGATCGTCCCCCAATTTACCTCACCACTAAGGCAGCCTTCTCCTTGCCCCCTCCCGCCTTCCGAGCGTGTGCAACTCCGTTTGTCCCCGGGCTCCCTTCCAGCCTCAGGACCCCATCTCACACCCGCCTCCCGCTTCCCGCCGCCCTGAAGCCCGCCGCCTCTGCTCCCTGTCTTGCTCCCTCAGTGTGGCCCCTTCCTCCAGCCGTGGGAAGTGGGAGACGCTAGCGGGAGCTTCCTCCTCCCGGAGCTCGGAGGAAAAGGAACGACCAACTAGGAAGGGTCGCTGCTGCGGCACGCGGGGGAGCTAGACGCCGGGCTCCGCGCTCCCGCTTGCGTCCCTGCCGCCTC
>NW_012100032.1:146015-147865 GCF_000951045.1 Mandrillus leucophaeus
TGCCCGCCGTAGCCGCCTGTCCAGCCCGCAGCCCGCGCTCCACGGAGCGCTGGAGACCACCGCGGGGGGCCCTTCTGCCCTCGAGAGAAGCGGTCTTGGAGGTATTGATTTAGGTGTTTGGATTTTTTCCGTGGATCTATCAATTCACAATTCGAATTTGGAAGAAAGAAGGAAAACATGACGTCTCCAGCCAAATTCAAAAAGGATAAGGAGATCATAGCAGAGTACGATACTCAGGTCAAAGGTAAGGGCTTTGAAAAATAGCACACTGCAAATGCTCTGTGCACTGGTGAGGCGTGTATTTCCACCGCGATTTGCAGGTTGTTCATTTCTTTGGGTGGAGCAGATGGGGGCAGGCTGACCCCAGAGGTGGTTTGTTTCATAGATGGGTCTGAACCTCCAAAGGATGGGCAGTGCCAGGGGCCATTGACACTGGAAAGGAATTTTTGGAGTGGGCTGTAGGAGTATCTTTGTAGGGCTGACCATGATTTTGGCAGTCCTTTCCCCCAAGCTGGACAGGGTGGGGGGAGGGGCAGGAGGCTCTTAGAGAAAGGCACAATTTGCCTCCGGTTCGGTTCTCTGGGTCAGGTTTCCTTAAAAGACAACTGAGATCTGACAGGTGTTTGGACGTTTGTTTCAGAGATTGAAGAGGAGTCCAGACAGAAAGGCAACCTTGAGAAGGTGTACCATTTGGAGAGCCTTGGGAGAGGCGGGGTTTTTCAGATGCACTGTATTAAAACATGAGATTTGCTGTGGCATTGGCATCAAAAGTCCATTGCCACCTTGGGTGCACCTTGCACCTGCCTGGTCTCTGGTCGGCCTGCGTACAATCAGAGATCATAGAATAAGGCCACCAACGCCCGGTCTCCGCCCTCACCTAAATCTGAATAGAGTTGTTAGGGTAGCCGGTTGGTGCTGATTCTGGAAAATGGGAAGACATAATTGTTTAACCCTTCTGTGCTGTGACCCTCTGCTCTGGAAGACATGCTTTTAAAGCCCCATTTCCCTCTCCTGAAAAATGTGAAGGGTAAAGCAAAATGAGGACTAGGAGAAACCAAGTGACCTGTCTTCTCATCTAGTCGACTGTCTGACTTGACTCATGAATAAGAGCCCTTACTCAGATAGCGTTTTTTAAACCAGCACTTCCCATAGGAAGGGTTCCTGCCTGTTAAAAGAGCTGCAGCATGTGTTTGTGCAAGGCACTGTCCCTTCCTGGTCAGTCACTGGAAAGAGCCATGTGGCTCCAGCCCATTGAGACCTTAGCTGGGGAGTGGAAGAGGTGGGTGGCCTTGAGTGTTACACCACATGGTTGGAGCTCTGGGTTTTCCTTTGTTTCAGAGTACAGAGGGAGGGGCCCCTCCTTTCCCTGCACCAGTGCAAGGAGACCTTTTCCTATCAGAGAGGACCTGGGAAGGGCCATGTCTCCCCTCTAATGATTGCTGGGGGTTGGGGGTAGGGGTAGAGTTTGAAATCGGCAGCTCCCTTGTCTCTTGGAAGGTTGGAAGGTAGTCTGAAGTCCTCATTGTACCTACAGGATCTTTTTTATGTCATTAGTTTGGTCAATGCTGGAGGTACCCTAAGGGGCCTTCTATCCACTTGGATGAAAACATTGGTAGGTTTATTACAGAGATGGGGGAGTTGAGTGATTGATAGCTTCAGTTGAACTGAGATTGAGAGAGGTGTGGTTGTGAGTTATAATTGAGGTCTTGGCCTCTTGTCACTGTTCATAATCCAGGCCTGTTTTTGTAAACAATAGGCCACTGACCTCCATGTCCTGTCCAGATGCACTGCATTTGCTCTTGGAATCCCCCCTGCAGTTTTAACCAGATTTTTTTTTTTTTTTTTTTTTT
>NW_012100032.1:151124-152333 GCF_000951045.1 Mandrillus leucophaeus
CCCGCTTGCGTCCCTCCCGCCTCCTGGGCCTGGTCCGGGGCAGGATCTTCTCGGGCACCGCCTGGTGCGAGGAGTCAGGACTGCGACCTCACCGACCTCCCCCCATCCCCAGCCTGGGATTGGGTGCGATATCTGGGATCTCTGGGCTTGGGTGGGAAAAAAATTTTGGAGGTGGCATTTATAGTCACTATCGTCCCTAGCTTGGGGGAGGCGACGGCTGCCTTCCGCTCGTCGCCCCCCGGTTTTCCCGGCTCCGACCCTATCCTCTAACCCGTTTCCTGCTTCAGCTGACCACATTGTTTTCCTGGATGTGTCCCGTGCCGAGCAGGCTTTTTCCTGCAGATTTGCCCCCCCTCACCCCGCCACCAACATTTTGCTGCCAAGAGAAGCTAGTAACCAAAAACAAAACAACTGGGAGGAGGGGCGGGAGGAGAAGAAAAGTTGTGCCCGGGTGGCTTGTCCCTCCCCGGCTTTGATCCCCTTTGATGTACAGGGAGGTGCCCCGGCCGGGGGTCTGGGGCCCCGTCCGGGGCTAGGTCGGGAGGGCTCTCTCGGGCTGGCCGCTGCCCAACGCTGGCGGGGCTCGGGAGGCCGCCGAGGTGCCGCAGTCCCCGCCCGGTGCCCCGCGTTCCTGCAGTCCCCGCCCGAAGCCCGCGCAGGCGGCTGCTCCAAAGTGTTTTCTTTCAGCCTTAAAACAAAATCCGGAGGGAGCTTCCTTCCTCCCCACCTCGCCGCGCCGGGCTCTGCGGGCCAGGAGGCGTTAAGCCGACAGGAATGGGCCCAGGGCGGGCTCGGAACGACGTCCCCTACCCCACCCCCGCCGCGATTAGGATCTGCGCTCTGGCTGATCACCCCCTCCCCCTTTTCCTGCATTTACAGGCAAGTGAACCAGAGCAAACGACTTCCGATCCAGTCTGCGCTGCTGCGGCTCCCGTTTGGGATTTGATTTGCAGCATCTTTGAGCCTCTACGACAAAAAACCGCGAAGCACGCCCAGCCCTCTCCCGGTACCCCGAAAAGCACCCACTCCCTCCCGGGGACACAGCTGGGCGCGTCCACACCCCCGCAGCCCCACACCATGTTGTGCGGAAGGACTTCCACTCCCTGCCTGTGTCGTTGATGTCAGACCCCAGGCCAGCCTCCGGGCGCTGCAGTTCTCCCGGCTAATGCTGAGGCTGCGGCTCCGGCTCTAGCACAGGCACCAGCCGCC
>NW_012100032.1:154338-158540 GCF_000951045.1 Mandrillus leucophaeus
TTTTTTTTTTTTTTTTGTACACATCCTATTCTTAAACTGTTGCCGTCGGGAGTGTTAATAACTTTGATCTTCCCAGATTTCTCTCCAGAAGCATGCCATTTGACTAAGGTGCAAAGTGATTTTAAATGTTTATTTTTTGGAAGGTTCAAGGCGATAGGTGTTAATAGAACCATATCTGCCAATTTCTTTTTGGCAAAGGATTTCTCAAGAGTGTCTCAAAATTAAACACTTCGGATATTTACAAACATTGCTCATTGAGATGATGTAATGCAGATGGCTATTTGGGTTTTCTCTTCAACCTTGCCACAAACAGGAGACTGTTTTGCTTTGCTCTGATATTTTTCCATTGATACTATTCAGGATCATAGAATTTAATAGGTGGCTGAGCATGATGTCTTGTTCTGAGAAGGTGCCTGATGAATGCTTATGGAACTGATTTGAATAGTTTAGTCCTTCATTTTACAGCTGAGGAGAATACAGAGAACTGAAGAGGCTTGTCCAAGGTCACACAGCTAGATGGTGGCAGATCTGAAACTAGAAGCAGGTTTACCAACTCTCAATTCCCTATTCTGTATCTTTACTATGAAACATCATCTGACCAGGGTGGGAAAAAAATAAAAAATTCTTAAGGAGCCCAAATCTGTCAATGAATAATGGTAGTAATAATGATAATGATAATAGTAGATTACATTTTGGTTGCTCATTATGTTCCAGTCTGTCCCAAGTGCTTTAAATGAATGGTCTGGTTTAATCCTCACATCAACCCAGGAAATGGGTATTATTATCACCTTCCATTCACCATATAAGGAAACTGAGGCTTAGAGAGGATGAGAAGCCCTTCCAAAGTCACACAGCCAAACCATGGCAGCTTGACTTCATTCCTTTATTCATTAACTATTTATTGAGTGCTTGCTATGTGTTCTGGGGATTGGCAATACAGCTGTGAAGAAGAAAAAGTCTCCACCCTCATGGAGCTTATATTCTGGAAGCTGGGCTCTCTATGGAACAGCGCAGAATTTGCAGACAAAGGGCCTGCGATCTGATTTGGCTCTGCACCCCACTAGCTAGAAGCCCTGGGTCAGAATTATTATGAGTGTCAGCTTTTTATGTGTTATATGGGACTCATGGTGCTGCCAGACTTACTTCTCTTACAGATGCCAATATAAAAAGAAAATCACTGTAACAGCTATGCCGTTTGGTTTGGTGGTTAAGTGCAATTTTTAGAGTCAAAGGGATTCAGGTTTAAATCTTGGTTCTGCCGGTTGCTAGCCTTTCACTTCGGGCAAGTTACCTGACTTGTCTGAGCCTCAGTTTTCCTATTTGGAAAATAAGTAAAGTAAAATAGATTTCCTAAGGTAATAGTGAGTTGTTGATGAGATATATAAATTATTTAGAACAGTATCTGGCACTTGTAAGTGCTCAATAATGGTACGGTCTACTCTGTGAGCCTTTCTTTTGCTGAATTGGGCTGACTATTGAGACTGCATTGCATATTCACTCCCAAAATGCCAGCTATTAAATAATAGGAAATAAGTCAAGGAATGAAACTTGAGTTCTAGCTTAAGTTCATTTAGTCGTAACAAAAGATCTCGGGTCAGTCACTTAAACCCTCTGGACATCAGTTTCTTTTTCTGTTAGTGAACAAGTAAACTAATTATTGGCCACTGTGGTTCTGCATGTCTTTGACCAGAGTCCCAGGTCCTGTTTTTTCAGTCAGAATTGTTTGAGTCAAATGGACTCTAAATGGGACCCTCATCTCATGGGACCCTTTCTGGGACCCTCTCTATCCCTTGATTTTGCCTCCCTATAAACTACCTGCTTGCATGTGCCCTGAGGAACTCCTGAGGCTTCAGCCCCGACCCTACCCCAGAGTGGTTTTATGAGGGGTGTGCCTTCTTAGTCAGCCTGTGTTGTAGTGTCTTTTTAAAAACCATCATTGTTTCTGGTTTGTGGGTGCTCAGATTCCTTTGAAAGTTCATGCCTCTCGATGTCTGACTGAAAGCAATAATATTCTTAGTCTTTTTACATAGCTCTTTCCAATTTACAGTGTGCTTTCATATGTGGTTGTCCCTCAGTATCCTCAGGGGATTGGTCCTAGGAGTGCCCCCACTTCCCCCAGGATACCAAAATCTTCAGATGCTTAAGTCCCTGATAAATAATGGTGTAGTATTTGCATACAACCTATGTACACACATCCTCCTGTATACTTTAAATCATCTCTAGATTACTTATAATAGCTAATACAGTGTAAATGCTATGTAAATAGTTGTTATGCTTTTAAAATTCGTATTATTTTAAATTGTTATATTGTTATTTTTATTGTTATTTTTTTTTTCCTGAATATTTGCTATTCCCATTTGGTTGAATATGTGGATATGGAACCTGCAGGTATGGAGGGCTGATCAGTACAATAATCTCTGGAAATTCTTTACAACCCTGGTCGTATTCATGGTCATAACCTGAAGCCTTTGGCCTCTAGCCTGTTAGCTTGTTGCTGGGATTGGAGCAGCGAAAGTGGTAAGGTGCAGGGCATGGTTACCAGGGTTGTGAATCTGGGTGGTATTTGGGTGAATACACATGACTGCATACAGTCCCAGCTGTTGTTCTTTCCTTATTTAAGGCCCCTTTCCTTTACTCTCTCTATACCTTGAGTTTTTACAGTCTCCCAGAAAGCTTGAGATTGACAGTTCATGCAAATATTCTAGGAGAAATAGTCTGAAACAGAGTGGCACTGTATGCTGAGCAGTCACATTTTCTTTCTTGAGAACATTAAGGGTCTTGTCTTTTTTTTTATGTCTTAGGAGAACAGTGTATGTGTACCACAGAGCTGGAAGTGAAATTTTGTAATTTCCATCTGGAGCATTTTGATAGAAAAATGCAGGCCTTTGCCTGGAACAGTTTAACCCTTTCAGGACCCTTCAAGAGCAGGAGATGAAATTTAAAACTGGAGTCATATTGTGTATGTATATGTACTTGGGAATGCTGATGCCTGGTATATAAACAAGCTCTTTCCCTTGGGAGGTCTCAGCGATTTTTCATTCACGCCAAAAAAGGTCTTCTCCAAAGCTTCTTTCCTCACAGCTCCCATTCCCCAAGGGAGCTTTAAATATAATCAGTTAATCAGTTTTAAATATAATCAGTTAAATATAATCAGTTTGAAAAGCTGCAGTAAAACATTTAGTTGGAATCCTCAAGCAGATGCTGTCATTTTCCTGTAAGATGATTGAGGGTTCCTCATCCCTTGCTCAGGGGAAAAAACAGCAACAAAAAAAGCTACTCTGCAGCAGTAAGGTGAACTCCTGGAAGAAAATGAAGCTCTTGGAAGCATTCAAGTACCATACTCTACATCTTGCAATTGAAAGACCCTGGAGGAAGGTGGTGGGCAAGGAGCCAGGAGATGCAGTGTACTGTGCAAAGAAGCAGTAGTTGGAAACAGTGTTCATGAGGGGTCCTTAGCTTTTTCAATTTCAGGTGTTCTTTTGGGGAATGAGAACAGAAATTTACTTTGAAGAAGCCTATCTGGTAGTTATGGCCACATCTGTTATGTATCATGCAGTTTGAAAGCTTCGACAGGCTCTGATCATTTCTCTGCTATGAGGTGTCCAGAGTTTGACCTAGATGCAGTATGTAGGCACCCTTACTATTAAAATCAACAGGTGCCCAGACCCTGACTCCCATTATTCACACCAGATAAATTGGGCTACCCAGTGACCCCTGTAGAGTTCTCCTTCCAGAAGTGAGTACTCTTCATGGGAATTGTGCTTACCTTATACCCTTGACCTCTGACAGCTACGTGAGGAAAATGTCATATTGCAGGGAAAAAGCAGTTGATATGTAGATTTCTGGTTGTAATAAAATTAAAATGAACAGTTTTAACCTGGTGTCAGCTCCAGAATTGACTTTTTGGGGAATCTGGGAAAGTTGCCTTGGAAGTTATTTGGTTTAAAAATAAATAATAGGAGCACTTAAAAGCAGTTTTAAAAATTACAAAATTAACACCCTTACTGATTTTACAATAATGTGTAGGAACTCTCATATCTCCCTTACTCTCTGTAATTGTGGTAGAATACACAGGAGATTGACCATCTTAACCATTCTAGAGTACAGTTCAGTAGCATTAAGCACATTCACATTGTTATGCAACCATCACTACCATCCATCTAGGCGACTCTTTTCATCTTGCAAAAATGAAACTTTATACC
>NW_012100032.1:158590-187600 GCF_000951045.1 Mandrillus leucophaeus
GAGCTTTAAATATAATCAGTTAATCAGTTTTAAATATAATCAGTTAAATATAATCAGTTTGAAAAGCTGCAGTAAAACATTTAGTTGGAATCCTCAAGCAGATGCTGTCATTTTCCTGTAAGATGATTGAGGGTTCCTCATCCCTTGCTCAGGGGAAAAAACAGCAACAAAAAAAGCTACTCTGCAGCAGTAAGGTGAACTCCTGGAAGAAAATGAAGCTCTTGGAAGCATTCAAGTACCATACTCTACATCTTGCAATTGAAAGACCCTGGAGGAAGGTGGTGGGCAAGGAGCCAGGAGATGCAGTGTACTGTGCAAAGAAGCAGTAGTTGGAAACAGTGTTCATGAGGGGTCCTTAGCTTTTTCAATTTCAGGTGTTCTTTTGGGGAATGAGAACAGAAATTTACTTTGAAGAAGCCTATCTGGTAGTTATGGCCACATCTGTTATGTATCATGCAGTTTGAAAGCTTCGACAGGCTCTGATCATTTCTCTGCTATGAGGTGTCCAGAGTTTGACCTAGATGCAGTATGTAGGCACCCTTACTATTAAAATCAACAGGTGCCCAGACCCTGACTCCCATTATTCACACCAGATAAATTGGGCTACCCAGTGACCCCTGTAGAGTTCTCCTTCCAGAAGTGAGTACTCTTCATGGGAATTGTGCTTACCTTATACCCTTGACCTCTGACAGCTACGTGAGGAAAATGTCATATTGCAGGGAAAAAGCAGTTGATATGTAGATTTCTGGTTGTAATAAAATTAAAATGAACAGTTTTAACCTGGTGTCAGCTCCAGAATTGACTTTTTGGGGAATCTGGGAAAGTTGCCTTGGAAGTTATTTGGTTTAAAAATAAATAATAGGAGCACTTAAAAGCAGTTTTAAAAATTACAAAATTAACACCCTTACTGATTTTACAATAATGTGTAGGAACTCTCATATCTCCCTTACTCTCTGTAATTGTGGTAGAATACACAGGAGATTGACCATCTTAACCATTCTAGAGTACAGTTCAGTAGCATTAAGCACATTCACATTGTTATGCAACCATCACTACCATCCATCTAGGCGACTCTTTTCATCTTGCAAAAATGAAACTTTATACCCGTTAAACAACAACTCCCTATTCCCTCCTGCCCCTATCTCTGGCAAGCATCATTGTACTTTGTCTCTATTTGATAACTCCAGATACTGCAGGTAAGTCGAATCATAGTGTATATATTTGTTGTTACTGGCTTATTTCACTTCCTGTAATGTCCTCAAAATTCATCCATGTTGTAGCATATGTCCACATTTCTTTCTATTTTAAGGTTGAATAATATTTAATTGTATATATATATCCCATTTTGTTTACCCATTCGTTCATTGATGAACACTTGGGTTGCTTCTACCTTTTGCCTAGTTTGAATAATGCTGCTGTGAACATAGGTGTAACATAGGTGTATTCTTTTTTCTTTCTTTTTTTTTTCAGATGGGGTCTCACTCTGTCACCCAGGCTGGATTGCAGTGGCTTGATCACGGCTCACTGCAGCCTTGACCTCCTGGGCTCAAGTGATCCTCCCACCTCAGCCTCCCAAGTAGCTGGGGCTATAGGCACATGCTACCATACCTGGCTGGTTTTAAAATTTTTCATAGAGATGAAGTCTCCCTACATTGCACAGGCTGGTTATTTTTTTAAAAGGTACACTATACCAAAGTTTTACAAGCCTGTATATACATTTCTATATAATCACTTGTCCTGATAAATTTTTTAAACTTAAGGTTTTAATATGTGCATCAGCTTGTATATTAGTATATTATTAATTGTAAAGTTGTACACCTTTTAATAATTACGTGAATTACTAAACTTTTACCATATTTTTAATAGCTTTATTGAGATTTAATTGACATTTAATAAATTGCACATATTTAAGGTATACAATTTGATAGACTTTGACATATATAACACCCATAAAGCCAACACAATCAAGATAGTGAATCTAATCATTACCGCCAAAGTTTCTTCATTATAATGTATTAATAAACCAGTACTATTGGCCAGGCACGGTGGCTCACATCTGTAATCCTAGCACTTTGGGAGGCCAAGGTGGGAGGATTGCTTGAGCCCAGGAGTTCAAGACTGAATCGGGAAACATAGTGGGACCCCATCTCTGCAAGGAAAGAAAAAAACAAACAAAAAGACTGGCTGGGCACGGTGGCTTATGCCTGTAATCCCAGAACTTTGGGAGGCTGAGGTGGGCAGATCACCTGAGGTCAGGAGTTCAAGACCAGCCTGGCCAATATGGTGAAACTCTGTCTCTACTAAAAATAAAAAAAATAGCCGGGTGTGGTGGCAGGCACCTGTAATCCCAGCTACTCGGGAGGCTGAGGCACGAGAATCCCTTGAACCTGGGAGACAGAGGTTGCAGTGAGCTGAGATCTCGCCATTGCACTGCAGCCTGGGCAACTAGAGCGAGACTCCATTTCAAAAAAAAAAAAAAAAAAATTATCTGGGTGTGATGGCACATACCTGTAGTCCTAGGCTCTCTTAGGAGGATGAAGCAGGAGGATTGCTTGAGCCCAAGAGTTCAAGATTGTAGGGAGCCATGATTGCACCATTGCACTCTAGCCTAGGTGATAGAGCTAATAATTATGTTATAGAAAAGTCATTAGCTTCAAGATAACTAAGTGAAAGCCTGGTATTAACAAATTTTAAAAAGTAACAAATAATGATCTAAGCCACCCAGATTAGTTTCTGGAAAATTTGTTTAACCAAGACAATCTCCAGGGGAAGTCGGGTTAATAATTGTATCTCAGCCATTACTTTGCTTTTAGGAGGGAAGGTACAGGATGGAGTGAGAAAGAAAAGAAAAAAAAATCATGGCCATGTTAGGAGTGGACTAATGACAGTATCTTTGTACATATAGATATGGCTTGGCTGGGCGCAGTGGCTTACACCTGTAATCCCACCACTTTGGGAGGCCAAGGTGGATGGATCACCTGAGGTCAGGAGTTTGAGACCAGCCTGACCAACATGGTAAAACCTCATCTCTACAAAAATACAAAAATTAGCTGGGCTTGGTGGTGGGTGCCTGTAATACCAGCTACTTAGGAGGCTGAGGGAGGAGAATCACTTGAACCCAGGAGGTGGAGGTTGCAGTGAGCGAGATTGTGCCACTGCACTCCAGCCTGGGTGACAGAGCAAGCCTCTGTCTCAAAAACAAAAAAACAAATGAAAAAACAGATCTGGCTTGAACCAGTTTTAGGGCCTCATGCCTTTTTAGAAGGGGTCACAAATGAGCCAGATATCAAGGAGAGGGTCTAGGGGCTCCCACTGGAGATCTACTAAAAATATTTTTAATATGGCTTCTTTCTTCTAATGATTGACTTCCTATTGCCTGCTAAATACAGACCAACTTTCTAAGGTAGATATGAACTTCCTTCTCAGTCTGACTGCAACCTCTTGTTTCAACCACATTTTTTATTTTGTTTTAGGAGGACTGGAAGTCTAACTTGACTGCTTACCATTCTTTAAACACGTAGACTACTAGCTAACGTTTGCTCTTTGTTGGATGCTTACCACTTACTAGGCATTATGCTGAATACTTTATGTAGATTATTCCATAATCCTTACTCCAACTTTAGGAAAAAGATGTTACTAGTATCCCATTTTACTAATGAAAAAAATGAGGTGTAGGACATTCAGTTATTCCCCCAGGGTCTGCAACTGGTGAATGATGGAATAGGAACCTTGGTTGTCGCCAGAGTCTGAGTTCTGCGTGTTGTTCATGGAATGCCCCTTTTTTGCTGCCCAGTCCCGTATCTTCACCTTTTGAAATCTCACCCTTCTGCCGGGTACAGTGGATCACCTGAGGTCGCGAGTTCGAGACCAGCCTGACTAACATGGTGAAACCCCGACTAACATGGTGAAACCCCGTCTCTACTTAAAATATAAAATTAGCTGGGGGTGGTGGCACATGCCTGTAATCCCAGCTACTTGTGAGGCTGAGGCAGGAGAATGACTGGAACCCAGGAGTTGGAGGTTGCTGTGAGCCGAGATCACGCCATTGCACTCCAGCCTGGGCAATAAGAGTGAAACTCCATCTCAAAAAAAAAAAAAAAAAAAAAAATCTCACCTTTCTGGTAAAGCCCAACGTTTCTGGGATTCCTTCCTTAATTGCTCTGACCAGAAATAACCCTTCTTTTCTATTTCACCCACACAGTACTTCTCTTAATAGCTCTCATATGGCATTGATCTCATACTGCCTTATGTTTGGAATATTTGTATTTCATTCTTTTTTCTTCTACCAGGCTTCTGAATGTAGGAATGTTTTGAAGTTGTGTAGTGCAATGCAAAGAATATAGGCTATGGAACCAGCCCTCAGTTGGAGTCTTGTCAGCTTCAGTTCTTTGCTGTGTGACTTTGCTCAAGTCACTCAGCTTCTCTTCCAAGCCCCCTCTTCTGTGACATGGAGATAATGAGACCTATCTTGCTATTAATTGCAGTTGTGTTTAGAGTACTGGCTCAGTGTATGGCAAATATTAAATACTAAATAAATAGTTTATTATAAGGTCCCTTCAGATAGGAAACGTGTCTGGAAGACTATTGTAGCTCAAATGGTGGCTCTCGGTAAACACTTATTGTCTGTAGTACTGAATGAATAAATGGATGACCTAACTACTGCAAATAATCTTTTGGAAGTAGTTTAATTGTATCCTGACACTACATCTTGCACAGTGTCACCAGACTGATTTTTAAAAACTCATTTTTTTTTTGCTAAGGTCATAGCATAAAAGACTGTTACTATTAATCACTTCCCACTTACCCTGCTTACATTTTATACCGCCTTACAGCTGAACTGCCTCTAGTTTCCTTTCTTTATCATGTTGTGTCATGGTTTGTGCTTTATCCATGCTGTGCCCTCTCTTTGGAATGGGTCCTCTTCCTTGAACCTGGAAAACTTATTCATCCTTTAAAGCCCAGCTCAGATGCCACCCTTCCAGGAAGCCTTCTCTGCTCCCCTGTGCAGGATCCCAAGCAGGATTTCTTAGCATCTTCCCTTGCCTTCTGCACAGAGTTCATCAGTACGCTCTCAGCATCTCCTCCGCAGTGTCTTTGTACACTCTTGTATTATTGCACTCATCATATTACATGGCAATCTCTTCGTTTACATCTCTTTGTTTACAACTCACTGAACACCTTCAGGAAAAAACGGTCTTTTATTCATTTCTGCATGTCCAGCTCCTGACACATAGTAAGCACTACAATGTTTATAAGTTGAATTGAACTGTCTTCTGAGTTGAGTTTGGATGTGACAGTGCCATGATGGCATGCTTCTGCATTTCTCCCCCATTCCAGTAATAAACCCATGTTAATATTATTTGAAATTTGATATAGATTAAACACTGTGAATATATTTGCATTATACAAGGACAGGTACAAACTACATAGCCTTATGGATTCTCCCCCATGGGAGTGTGTTTCTCCTTAAATTTATTGCGGGCACGGCCCTCTTTAGAATCACTGCCCTCTTTAGAATCACTGCCCTAGAGCTATACTTGAGTTGACCAAATTTCTTCACTCACATCTCTTACCTTGGAAACCAAGAAAAATGTTAACACTGAAATTCCCGAGAGTTTAAAACAAACATAAGGCTTTCTGTAATTGAAGCAAAAACCCATTCTACGTTTGTGCAGGATTTATTCACCTTTTTTTTTTTTTTTTCAGGCTTAATTCACTTTATTTTTCTTGTATAAAAACCCTATGTTGTAGCCACAGCTGGAGCCTGGGTCCGCTGCACAGAGACTCTGGTGTGGATCTTGACAAGGTGGTCAGTGAATTCCTGATAGGGAGACTTGGTAAACACAGTCTCCTTCCAGAGGTCGGGGTCAGGTAGCTGTA
The DNA here is from genome assembly GCF_000951045.1 of Mandrillus leucophaeus. Classification (NCBI taxonomy): domain Eukaryota; kingdom Metazoa; phylum Chordata; class Mammalia; order Primates; family Cercopithecidae; genus Mandrillus; species Mandrillus leucophaeus. Next base: position 164,471 of record NW_012100032.1, read on the forward strand.
GGTCTTAGAGATGGCATCGAAGATCAGGCACTAAAAGTCTAAGTTTGAGAAAGTTCGTCTGTCTTGACCTGGAGTTAAAACTGGGTTGACTTGAAAAAGGAACTGTTTTGTTACTCTTTTGAAGCACGGTGTGGAGAGAGTTATTGCCTGGTGAGAACCAGCTGTGAGATCTTTGGTAAATGGGGAAGGAAAGGTCCTAAGGGACAAGCAGGAAAATGGTCCCTTTTGAGTTTTCCAGTCATTTGGTATGAAATAGCCTTGACTTTATTTATATGTTGTGAATGAATGGTTCTGAACTTGAAGTATGTATTTGTGTGGAGGAAAAACAGTTGGGACATGTTCCTCCATTTTGGTGTATATTTTAGGATGTCATCCTTTAGGGAGAAGACAGATTCTCTTTGGGTTTTTTTTTTTTTCTTAACCATATCTTCTAAATGCATTAATCAGTGGAGAGGTGACCCAGAAGTCACTGTGAAAGTTGGGACCTTATCTTTGCTGTATGATCCCAGATCTTGCATTTAAAATCATGGCATGGTGGGCGGGATCTGAATACTCTCCCTGGAGAAGATGACCCTGGCAGCCATGGGTGGCTGGGTGGCCAGGGCTCCACAGGAGGACAAAGCACAGAAAACAGAGGGACTCAAGAACATGAGGTGGCCATGACAAGCCATGCCATAAGCTTTAAGAAATATGTCTTGTTTCTGAAGAGTTGGCTGTTGCCAACTCTTTTCTCTAAACATTGAAATCCCGTAGAAATTTGCTTCCTTTTCCCATTAGTTTTTTTGTGTGCGTGTGTTTATTGTTTTGGTAGGCGGTGGAGATGCTGCACCAGAGCTTGTCAGATGAGTAAGCTGCTCTTTGGGAAGACATCTTGACTGAGGTACCTATTCTGGAGCAACATTTCTTTTGGGCCAATACAGTACTTTGTAACACGTTGAGCTATAGGATTCTATATAGGCAGAATGATCCTAAGGGAAAGAGTGCTGGATTGGGAGGCAGAAAGCTTGGGTTCTAGTTTAGCTTTGTCATTTACTACCATGATTTTGGAGATAACTCACCTAAGGTCTCAAAATCCCTAGTTTCCCTATAAAATCCCTATAAAATGGGAACAACAATTCTTGGCCCTTATAATGATGATGATGATGGCTAGCGTTGATCAAGTGCTTCTTATGTCGCAGCTCTGTTTTAGGTGCTTTACATATATGAACTCATGAATTTCTCAGCAGCCCTGTGAGATAGCTGCTATTATTATCCCCATTTTACAGATGACGCACAATGAGGTTAAATAAGTTGCTCTGAAGCACATGGCTAGTAAGTGATGAGGACAGATTATGAACCCAAACTGACTTAACACTGATGTGAGGCTGAAATGAAAGAATTCAGTTGAAACTATGAGATGCTGTATACACTCAGTTGATTATCCTCATTTCCTAGTAACTTGTTACAATAAAGAATTAATGCAGTGTTTTAAATGTCTTTCTGTTACATACCTACTCTACCTCCCTATACCTTGGTCTTCTCATCTAAGAAACTAGGGGTTAAACATTAGGAACTTTCTAAGATCCTTCCGGCTTTCAGGGTTCATGATTCTTGCTTATTAATATGTTGAAGATTGGCCGGGCTGGGTGCCTCAAGCCTGTAATCCCAGCACTTTGGGAGGGTGAGGCAGCCCGATCATCTAAAGTCAGGAGTTCAAGACCAGCCTGGCCAACATGGTGAAACCCTGTCTCTACTAAAAATACAAAAATTAGCCGGGCATGGTGGCGGGCACCTGTAATTAATTCAGCTACTTGGGAGCCTGAGGCAGGAGAATCGCTTGAACTTGGAAGGCGGAGGTTGCAGCGAGCCCAGATTGCACCATTGCACTGCAGCCTAGGTGACAGAGCAAGCCTCCATCTCAAAAACAAACAAACAAAAAAGATGTTGAAGGTGATGATTTGTCCCTTTTAAGTAGACACACTTGAAAGTACAAAAACCATTATATTCTCTGAATGACATTCTTTCCACCCCCAGAACTTGCCATGCCTGCATGGCTGTTGCACACTTATGGAGGATAGGCCCCAGGTGGTAGGTAGTACCAGAGTGGCAGCTGACCTGGAGAGCAGTTGAAATGATACTTGTTGAAATATCACGATCTAATAGGAAGATGTGCCTCACAGCTGGAGAAGAATCGAGGGGAGAGAGAGTTACTTGATGGGCCTACAGGTGAACTTGTGACTGGATCCACTAGGGACAATGAATGCTTTAATCAGGATAACTATTAAACTTTGGACTTCCAGTAAGCTCAGAGACTTCCAGAGTTAGAAAATTCCCTGCTGTAACTGGTTTGTATGGTTTTCCCTGTCCATGTTGGTGGGCCAGAAATGGAATTTGTGTAACTCTTGGTATTACAGATATTTATCTTGTTGTGTGCCGTACTTAAATTTAAAAGAAAAAGGAAGTTAATTGATTGTCCTTAACGAAAATTAAAGAAATAAGGAAGTGGGAGGCTCTTAATCTCTGACATCTGGTTTGGGACAAACCTGGGGGAGGCAGTGTGGTTATGGAACTGGTATAGGGTTGATCTAGACATCTGGGTTGTTCGGGAAGTGCCTTCAGGCCCTTTTCGGATGTGGAGTGGCCTCTTGCCTCTTTTTTTTTTTTTTTTTTTTTGAGACGGAGTCTTGCTCTGTCGCCCAGGTTGGAGTGCAGTGGCCGGATCTCAGCTCACTGCAAGCTCCGCCTCCCGGGTTCACGCCATTCTCCTGCCTCAGCCTCCCGAGTAGCTGGGACTACAGGTGCCCGTTACCTCGCCCGGCTAGTTTTTTGTATTTTTTAGTAGAGATGGGGTTTCGCCATGTTAGCCGGGATGGTCTCGATCTCCTGACCTTGTGATCCACCCGTCTCGGCCTCTCAAAGTGCTGGGATTACAGGCTTGAGCCACCGCGCACAGCCAGCCTCTTGCCTCTTATGTTGCTCTTTATATATTAGGCCCTTTGTCAACTAAGGAATTTCTTTGAGGATTGTGATGAAGCATGTCATAATGCGGAATTGAAATATTTTCATGTTTATGTTTGTTTTATTTTCACCTAATGAATAGGCTAAGTAGCAGTCTGTTGTTTTAAATGAGTACTATTAATAATAATGACAACTCATATTTTTATCATTACAGCATTTAAAAAATATCGTTCATAAGGAGGAAGAAATGTAGGGTAATAGAGGACAAGCTTTGTAATGTTGAAGATGTCATTCCACCTTTGGGATTCTCAACTTCTCAGCTGGAAAGTGGAAAGATGGATCACTAGTTCCTTGCTTCATGATTTTTAGGACATATGAACAAAAAATGGTTATTGTTAAGTGAGTTGTCACATAGAATCTGGATGTTGATTATTGTCCTAGAGGAAGGATAGAAACCAGAGAATAGATAGCACAGGTTCTTCCTACTCCCCTCTCCTGCTTCTGGTTTAAGGTTTCATCTTTCTTTTTCTTTGTTTTCTTCTTAAAGGTTTCATCTTTAAACGACATTAATTAGGCTTTGTGTTTTTAGCCATTATTAGAGTCCGTTGTGCTGTATCTCTTGATCTCTCTTATTTATTCAGTGATTTGTGGTTATGTAAGTTATCTCAGTTCTTTGCTGTCAGCAATTTTAAATCAAACATTGAAGCATTTTAGGTGGATGACGTGTTACTTTGATTAATGAGTTCTTGATCTGGATATTTTAAGGCCAGTAACAACACAATGTGGAAACACCTAGTTCTCCTTAAAACTACAATCGTGTTCTCACTGCCAAAGCTGAAACTGATTTGTGCCAGTTACTTCTTTCTAACAGTGAATGTGTGTGTATGAGCTTTCTTTTGCTGTTTTGGCCAGGGAGCAGGACTGCCAGTCCAGAAAGGCCAGCTCTTCTGGATTCAGTAGCAAAAGAGTTAATCATTAAGCAGAAACAGAAACCTCCCAAGTTTCTAACCTTCTCTTGGTGTTGAATCTCCTTACTCCTAGTAGAAGAAAAGGCATATGCACACTTATGCATGCGCGTGTGCGCATGCACACACAACCACCATACACACAAATACTCTAACAAAACTTAATGTAAAATGATCTCATGTTTATGAGAGCTGGAATTACTTGGGAAGGATACTTGTGTTCTGCAGGCTTAGTGGGCACGATGTGAAAGCAAGGCTATTTGGCCTGTGGAGATTGAAGATAACAGCGTGATATGTAATTGAGTAAGAATTTGAAAAATTATCCGATAACGTTAGGAGCAGCAAAGCAACTGCTTGTGCCTTTTTATGCTGGAAACTATTTGGAGTAGGAGTGAGGAGCTAGCATTGTTTTCAGGGCGTGGGAACCCCCTCCCCACCTCACTAGCCAAATATGTTTGCCTAGGCCGAGAGTGTCAGGTCTGAGAGATCATGACAGAGTATTTAAACACATTCTGCCCTCGGGCAGTTCTTCAGTCTTAATCATTTCAGGAAAAGGGCTGTCAGCTAACCTTTAAAATCCTTTCCAGAATAGTATACCACAGCCCATCTTCCCATCTCCTTCCAGTGACCCACCCAATCTATAAATGGTCAGTTCCTTCATTTGCAGAACTTGAAATAGTTTAAAGAAGAGACTTGATGAATTGAACTCATGTTTTTGCTGCTGTGGCCACACCCTCTGTACAGACCTTTGCTTCATTTGGGTTCTCAGCAACTTAGGAAGGAGGAGGCTATTGATGAAACTTTCGAGGCGTTGGCTTATAGCTACTGGAGTGTTCTTCTTTCCAGTCCCCTCCTCTCCTCACTTCCTCCAGTGTTGGGACACTTTGTATTGAACAAGAAGATCATGAGCTAATTTCAACCTGACAGCCATTTATTTAGTACCTACTGTATGTTTTCTTTTCTTTTCTTTTTTTTTTTTTTTTGAGGCAGAGTCTTGCTCTGTCACTCAGGCTGGAGTGCAGTGATGTGATCTTGGCTCACTGCAACTTCCGACTCCCGGGTTCAAGCGATTCTCCTGCCTCAGCCTCCTGAGTAGCTGGGATTACGGGTGTGCACCACCACACCCGGCTAATTTTTATATTTTTAGTAGAGGCGGGGTTTCACCATGTTTTTCAGGCTGGTCTCGAACTCCTGACCTTGTGATCAGCCTGCCTCAGCCTCCCAAAGTGCTGGGATTATAGGTGTGAGCCACCACGCCTGTCCCGTATGTTTTGTACTATGCTAAATTGTGGGCATAGAGAGATACAGAAAAAAGTTTCTGCCTTCAAGGAGCTGCAGTCTATTAGAAATGTCTTAGTCCATTTTCTGTGGATTATAACACAATACCTGAAACCGGGTAATTTGCAAAGAAACATTTTTTTTTTTTTTCCAGTTCTGGAGGCTGGGAAGTCCAAGATTGAGGGCTGAATCTGGTGAGGGCCTTCTTGCTGATGGAAAATCTCCACAGAGTCCCGAGGTGGCGCAGGATATCACATAGAGAGGGAGCTGAGTGTGTAAACTTGCCAGCTCATGTCCCTCTTCCTCTTCTTAAAAAGTCACTAGTTTCACTGCCAAGATAACTCATTAATCTATTAATCCATTAATGATGGCATGCCTTCATGATACAGTCACCTCTTGAAGGCCCCACCATGGGGATTAAGTTTCAACATGAGATTTGGAGGGGACATTCAAACAATAGCAAGAAAGGTGGATGGATTACGCAAGTATAGTGATAGGGTCACAGTAGAGAGATATTGAAGGCTCTGTGGACAAGGAATAGTCTAACAGTGAGTAATGCTGATGAGACTGGTTGATAGAGGAAGATGATGATGTTACATAGTATTTACAGGGCACAAGGCAGTCTATGAAGTGCCTCGCCATACTTTATCTTATTTAACCTCAGAATTGTACAACACAGGGCAGGATGATATCCGGCTTTTTTTGGTTATGTTTTTTTAAAAATTATTTTGAGATAATTATGCATTCACATGCAGTTGTAAGAAATAATGCAGAGAGATTGCACATCCTGTTACTTAGATTCCTCTGATGGTTAACATCTTGCAAAAGTATAACACAATACCATAATCAGGACCTTGACATTGATACAGTCAAAATTCTAAACAGTTCCATCACTGCAAGGATCACTCATGTTGTCCTTTTCTAGTCCTGCCCCTCCCAGTTCACTCCTTCATCTCACCCTACTGTAGTCCTTAGTCCTTAACTGCTGGTAACCACTAATCTGTTGTCCATGTTTATAATCTTGTCATTTCAAGAATATTATAAAAATGGAACCATTAGCATGTAGCTTTTTAGGATTGGCCTTTTTTTATGACTCAGCACAAGTCTCTGAAGACTCATTCAGGTTGTTGTGCGTATCAATAGTGCATTCCTTTTTATTACTGAGCAGTATTCTATGGTATGAATGTATGATGGTTTGTTTAGCCCTTCACCCACTGAAGGACATATGGGTTGTTTCCTGTTTTAGGCTGTTATGAATGAAGCTGCTATGAACATTCATGTATAGATTTTTGTGTGAACAGGTATTTTTTAGAAAGTAAAGGTAAGCCAGGCATGTTGATGAGTACCTATAGTCCCAGATACTCTGGAGGCTGAGGCAGGAGAATCTCTTGAGCTCAGGGGTTCAAGATGAGCCTGGGCAACATAGTGAGATCTTGTCTCCAAAAAAAAGAAAAAAAAAAAGATAGAGGTGGTTTTTTTGTAATGGCAAGATTGTACATTAGAAGGTAGAAAAGTAGGTTTTGCATCTTACTAGGGAAGATACATGTATATTTCTCTCTCTTTGGACTGATCATTTAAGTTGTCTCAATTTCCTTGTCAATAAACTGGCATAATATATGTTCTGCCTACATCCCAGGGCAGTTGTATAGATAAATTGAGATATGGCCTCCTCCCAAGTGACTGTGATTACAGGTTCGTGCCACCATGTCGGGCTAATTTTTGTATTTTTAGTAGAGACAGGGTTTCACTGTGTTGGCCAGGCTGGTCTTGAACTCCTGACCTCAAGTGATCCTCCCAGCTTGGCCACCCAAAGTGCTGGGATTACAGGCGTGAGCCACTGTGCCTGGCCCCACAGTAGTTCTTAAATCGCAATCTAGAGACAACTCTTTTAGGCCGTCTTGCTTTTTCTAGTAATTTATGTGTAGGTGTTCCTTATATGTCCTATTTACTCATTGTTGACAATTATAGGTTGCAATACCTGCTCCCAGATTTAGTTTATCATCTTTCTTTTAATTGAATTATGTGATATATAAGAAATTGCAAGTCCAAGTGCGGTGGCTCACACCTGCAATCCCAGCACTTTGGGAGGCCCCGGTGGGAGGAACACTTGAGTCCAGGAGTTCGAGACCAGCCTAGGCAACATATTAAGACTCCGTCTCTACCAAAAATACAAATAAATTAGGTGGGCATGGTGATGTGCTCCTATAATCCCACCTACTCAGGAGGCTGAGGTGGGAGGATCACTTGAGCTCTAGAGGCCAAGGCTGCAGGGAGCTGTGATCATGCCAGTGCACCCCAGTCTGGATGACAGAAGGAGACTGTCTCAAAAAAAAGAAAAAAAGAAATTCCAAATTTTAATATAGTCAAATTTACTTTTTCTTAAAGAAATTAACTTTATTGTCTTGATTAAGACAAACACACACAATCATAAGGATATTCTTTTGTATTTTCATCTACAAGTTTTGCCTTTCACATAACATCTTGAATAAATAAGGAGTAAATTTTCATCAACAGTGTGAGGGAGGGATCTAACTTTATTTTATATTCCATGTGGCTATATTTATTCAAGCATTCATCTTTTCCCCCATTGATTTGTTATGTCTCATTTGTACATATATTAAGTTTATTATACATATTTGTGGGCAAGATGAGTTCTCCATCATGCTGTAGTGGTGTTGCCCCGGATGTACATCAGGGGTTGCTGATAAGGGAATCACATGTTTTCCCCTTTGAGGTAGTGGCACTAGGATGTCCCCATAGCTCCAACCAGAATAGCTCTGCTTTTATGTTCACGATATTGGGTGTCCCACTAAGATTTTATTTGAAGAACTTTTTAGATGAAACAATTTTAAAAGTTAAAAACTATAATTTTTAAACAAATTACATTTTGGATAGTTGTTTGAGTTAGCAAGGGTTTCGTCTCTTATCTTGGGTTGGATGAAAAGTGTAAGACACACAGAACTCAGGACCTAGCAGCGAGGGAAGTGCAGTGCATGTTTTTCAAAGGGAAAGGAATGTGTTGTTTTGCAGTTGTCAGTGGTTCCAAATACATCAACCATACCACAAATAATGAGTATGTAGTTTTCATGAGAGATTTAGAACTATCTAGAGCCTAGTCCTTATCGTCTATGATCATAGAAGCCATGGAGAAAAAAAGCCTACCTGTAAGAAAGTAATTAAAAAAAAATTAACCCACAGCAATACAAGAAATGACATCAGCCAGTGGATGACTGAAAATGAGTGGTGTTGATAAGAACTTGAGGAATTTTGAGATGGGAGAGGTGTGGGCCAGAATGAATAAGACCTTGATTTATGGACTAGGATTTGGCTAAGTCGAGAGTAGGAGGAAAGAACAGTGGCAGTGTGTCTTCCCTCAGTGGAGTTCCCACAGCCCCCATCGTGCTTACTGCTCCTGTATCACTTCCTACACCCTAATACAATGATGGTTTTATCCACCCTCACCCCCACCCCCATGCTCCTTCCCCCAGACCACACTCACTACCAGAAAGCTTGTGAGTTCTTTGAGGGTGGGCAGTGGGCAGCCTGTCATTTCAACATTCCCAGCCTCCAGCACCATGTTTGCATGTGGTAGGCACCCAATAAATGTGTGCCAAGTGAGTGAGTAGACTCTTGGGCTGGAGCAGAGGAGTCATAGACAGAGGAGTAAGATCAAACTGGATAGTTTTTTATGACCTTGAAGATCAGCCAGAGTCTGGCTTCATACTGGGGCAACAGAGAACAATGGGGGCACTCGGACTTCAAGAGAGATGAAGTGTGATGAAGTTGTTTCCAAGGGACTCCCTGGTTGCTCTGAGTTGCCTGGATGGGGGCAAGAGGCTTGTTCCTGCCCACACAGCATACCAGGCCCTGTGGTGGGTGCTGCAAACATGCTGTTAAATGGGTTCAATTACTAGAGTCACCTATGAGGGAATTGCGAGTCCTCATTTACTGAACAAGACACTTGAGTTCAGGGTGATGATCCGAAGTGATGGTGACCCATGGTGGAATAGGGACTGCAGCTCAGGTCTGTCCAACTCCAAAGCCTGCTGGTTCTTTTATCTTGGATACCATGTTTGACCACACTGTAATTAAGAGATACCACTAAGATGGGAAGATGAGCTGCTGAGATGGGTGTGGGGCCTAGGGGTGAAGTAAGAATCAGGAATACCTGAGGTTTTTAGTTTGGGAGACAGGGAGAACGATGGTGGCAATGGCAGAAATAGACATATGGAAGCCAGGAAGAGGTGCAGCAGTTGGGGAGAGAATGAGCGTTATTTTAGATACCCTGAGTTTGAGATGACAGTTCCATTCAAGCAGGAATTTCATTAGGCAAGTGACAATGCCACCCCCATCCGCCTTTCATTAAATCTGTCATTTTCTTTTCTTCTAAATTGGGAATGTTGCAGAGAAACTGTGAAATAGATGATACCTCCTGTATGTGCCAAATTACCTGACCTCCTTTTGCAGCTTCTTACCTTTCACTTTGAGAAATATTTTCCCTTGAAGGGGCTTCGTGTTTGTGTGCAGGAATTAATAGCATTTTCTTTCCCCATCCCCTGTAGGGACAGAGCACAGCTAAACAAGGAGAGAGAAAACTGGAATTCTGAGCTGCCTTGCTCCGAGTTTGGTTGGAGGCCCCTTATGAGGGTCAGCTGGGAATGAAAGAAAAGTCAAGTCAAGCCCTGCCAGCACCCTCCATCACCTGACCTCCCATGGGTGACTGAAGAGCTGGCTAAAGAACAAGTTATTTTAAAGAGAGCCTGGGGAGTGTGGGAGAGGCTGAGTTCAGCAAAACATGACTGGGTGGTGCTGGTGCTGTTTCGGGGTGTGGAGGCAGGAGTGGTTAATCTCCTTAATTTGAATAATTTTGGGATGGTGAGATGGCTCTTTGATAGAGGATTTGATTGGAGATTGTGATTGTAGGATATGTTGAAAGAGGGGATCAGGCTAAAGCCATTTATAGGAAATTGTATTTCAGATATTGGCAGTTGAACTTAATGTATTCCATTCTCACTTCCAAAGGCTTTGAATTTTTAGTGTTATTTCTATTTTGAGGAGAGTGGCCTGTACTTCTCGTCCAGTGTGTTCAATCCAAGGAGACTATAGGAGTTATTACTCTCCTTCTTTTAAAATTATTTCTGTGTAACAGAGATTACCCCCAGTTGCCTGGAGAGGTTTAAGCCACAGTTTGGTAGAAAAAAGACCACTCAGCTGGAGGTCAGAGGTTTGGGTACCAGTGGTAGCTCTGACCCTTGCCATCAACTATGTGGCCCTGGGTAAGTCTCTAACCTTTCTTGGCCTCAGCCTCTTCAGATATAGGATGAACATATAATTCCTACATCTAGGGGTTGCTGTGTTGACTAAATGAAGTAATGTTTGTGTATCAGCTTAGCAAATTACATACCTCAAACAAATATATACTAAGATTTTATTTGCTGCAACAGAAGAAAGGGGACCATTTCTTGGTGTTTGTTTTGATGAGACTTGACCTATATAACATTGGCTCAAGTATATTTGTTAAAGTGAATCACCTGTTGCTTTCTGGGCCATACTTGAAATGACATGCCATGTTATGGTGAACCCCTTTTGCACCGCCTCGAGTTCAGGTTGCCCTTACACAATTTGGGCGAGATAAATGAATACACACCTTCCTCCTTCTTAGAAACAAAACAGTGACTTGGGCAGGGTAGACATTAGGAAAGTGACTTAGCTGGTAAATATGTGATTAATAATGGAGATTTGGCCTAAGTATGAGTGCGAGCCTCTGAATACGGATGGGTAAGTGGTAAATAGCAAGTCTGCCAAGTTGAGCACGTTGGGGAACCTCTTGGGCTCTGTTCATGCTTGAAGTATGACTGTGCCAATACTGTACTCGCTGTTTAACAAAATGAGGTCGTACCAGTCACACTATTTTGCACGTATTTGTTTACACATCTCTCTTGTTTGCTAAGCTGTGAGCTCTTTGAGAGCAGGGACTATTTCTGTTTATCTTTGTTTTCTAGCATCTAGCACAGTGCTTAGCATATAATAAATGTTCATTGGATGGATGGATGAATGAATGAATGAAATTCTTTGCATTTTTATTTGGTTAGAGAGATTTTTTGAAAGGCATATATGTGGGATTATTTTTGCTGTCACCTGCTAATTTCACAGATGTCTTCTCAACTATAGACCTTCACATAAGGGCAAGACCTATTTATGCATAGTTGAGTTGTAGCTGCTGCTGCCCTGGCCTGATGGCACAGTGGTGAGGACTGTCTCAACATCTGTCCCATGTCTCTTTCATAGAATAATACCCTCCCTCAGCCCCTTTTCCCTGTACCTTCCTTTCAAGGGTTGCTGTGTAGTTAAGTCTGCCTCAGGCAATTTATCTTATCTGTACTTTTGTCTTCCTTATTCCTTTTCTCTTTTCCAGTGCTTATCCAGTAACCTCAAGGAAGTCTGTTCCAACCCTTCTTTGCTGTTGGTGTATTCCTATTCATGAGTTAAATCCCAAACCAAACATACTCTAATCGGGGCAGTTGAACTTGAAAAGAGCCAGTGAGAAACCTGAAAGGAGGAAAAGCCTGGCCACAAGGCTCCAAGTGAAATGAAAGCCATAAACACCAGCTTCGTCAACCTTGAAAGCTTCTAAAAGTGCCCTTAAGCCTCCTTTTGAATCACTAAAAGTTTTCACTTACCTCCCTGTCTTTCTCAAATAAAATTTCCTCTTTCTCAACCACCAGTCTTAAATAACAAAGCAAAACAAAACACTTCACACCTCCTTCTTACTCAGTTTTACACTAGTGGAAAGACAACGGAATTTAGAGTTGGAAGGCCAACGTGAGCGCCCTGCTGCTACTTAGTAGCTGTGTGACTCTGGAAAAGTTTCTAGGCTTTCTGTGCCTCAGTTTCTTCAACAGTTGACAATACGACCATGTATCATCAAATAATATACTATGATGTGAAGTTTATGTATATGAAGAACTCTTTCAAGCGCACAAAGCGCCAGATACATGTCGGATATTTCTAATGTTACACCAGTTTTTAATATTGTGTTTCATTTGCACATACAGTACTTGATATCTCAATTACATTAGAGGCTAAGACAGTTTTCTACCAGCACGAGAACTGAAACACGATAGCATGCCTTTTATGGCAAAATGTGTTTGAACTTCAAACAACAAATTTATAAAACTTATTATGCAATATACCCTATCAGTAAATTAATTGAAGGCTGCCTTTAGATTGTTAGGTGTGGATGACAGGAACTTTATTTCATACTTCTTTTGTACCTGCCATTGGTGTTTAACATAGTGTTGGGTTCATAACAAGTGATTAGACAGTCTTGTTGATAGTTTGGAGAACCATCTTAATCATGACCTAGTATCATTCTTACTTCACAGCAACCTAAATGTCTTGACTAATGTTAAACTGACTAATTTGTTTTGAAGCTGAGAATGAGAAATTGGAGGTCCTTCTGATAGATCTGAGATTCCTTTTTATTCCCGAGTTGGATAAATTAGGGTAAACAAAATCAAATACTTGTAAAAATACTGTACAAAAGAATGACATATGTATGCTGGTTCCCTAGCAGGGTAATTCCATCAGTGCCTTTAAAAAAAAAAAAAAAAAAAAAGATTACTTTCCTTCTCAACCAGCCAAGGGAGCCATTTTCCAATCTCTTATCTTGTTGGGGTGTGTTAGAAAAATATACCAAGAGTGAGAACCTGTAAGCCTGGGGTTTATTAACCTGCTTAAAACCACTTTTACTTCAAATAGCTGATCTTTAGTGTCGACCATTGTACTTTTGTCTGCAGGGAACAACTCAAGTTTCGTCCTGTCCTCAGTAAGCAGATGAGAGGTAGGGTTGACGTTAGAAGCCAAGCTTTTGTGGAGCAATAAGATAAAATTATGAAGGAAGCCTATTGAATTCCAGGAGAGTTTAAAGAAAAGTGTAGAATACTTTGTTAGCAAGGGTATGGGTGGGCTTCTGAGTGGAGGCAGCAGGCTACACCTTGGGATGTTTCCGTCCAGATTCTGTTTCGGAAGCTTCCTAAATGTATGCAGAAATTGTGTAATTGTATTCATAACTGTTGAATGTATTATTGGTTTGATTTGGTTTCACTGCTCCTAAGTTCCTTTTGTCTTATCTTGCAAGCATATCACTGTGAGTACTTAAATCATTAACAACTCATTAAAACTCTTTTGACCATTTTCATTTTCTACCAAGCTGAAGCCTGGGTGTGGTGGAAACTTGTGCAGGCCTGCTTGACTGTGCTGTACCTGAGCAGCTCCTAGCAGTTTGGCTGCCAAAAGGCCACTGAATAAACAAATTGATAGGAATGACAGACATAATCTGTGCAGTTCCTTGAAAAGAAGGAAGGGGCTGCAGAATACAGGATAGTCAAGGATGCTTTTCTTCAACCTGAAGGACTCTTCAGCAATTAACACCTTGACTCTCTTTTTATGCAACACATTTTTTTTTTTTGTCCTCTCAGAGATTCTATTTGTACTTGTTATTTTCTTCTTTCAGGATTTCTATAGCTTCTTTTAGAGACTCAAAGTGCTTCCGGTTTTGTTACCGCATTTATTATTTAGGGGCAGGAATTAAGGTCTTGATGGAGATGAAGTGGTACATCACTTACTGGGCTGTGGAAGCAGTCTACCACAGGCAGTTGCAGCATTTCTTCTGGTTATGTGTTGAGAGAGATAATATGTATGTACACATACATATACATACACACACACACATATACATCTTACCTTATTTAGGATCTCCCATAAGAGAATTTTAAGTATTCATAATTTCTATATATTTTAAATGGCTCATAAGTAAAGAAAAAAGGTTTCTCTGCTTTTGACTTGAATTGTTGAACTATTTGTCCCTTGGTAAACTGATCAATTGCCACGCAGATTGAGAGAAAACCATTCAATCAATCAAAATGTTTCTGCTACATTGGCATGCTTTGTAATGGAAATGAAAACGACAGCATGTTTTTGTCAGTTTAAATGAATAGGTTTCCTTTAGATCGATGCTGAAGTTGGCATTATAGGTATCTAGCCTGTGAATGCTAATAATTAATTATGGAAATGCCTCATGGAAGCACTTGAACTTACCCCTGCATCTTACAGATATATCTGCCTGTTGGTGAAGTGTATGCCAGCGTTGGCATTTCTTGTGAGTGCTGGCATGACCCACAACACAGCCTCTGTGGTACCAGAGGGCCCTGTACTGTCTTCAAAGACATTTGGTTCAGTGCATTAAAAAAATTCATTCATTCAATCACTAATTCATTCATGTACTCAACACATGATTATGTATGCCCACTATGTACCAGGCTCTGGTCTGGTGCTAGAGATAGAGTTATTAACAAGACAGAACAAGTCCGTGCTTTCATGGAGCGTTTTTGTTTTTTGTTTGTTTGTTTGTTTGTTTGTTTGTTTGTTTGAGACAGAGCCCAGGCTGGAGTGCAGTGGCGTGATCTTGGCTCAGTGCAACCTCTGCCCTCCACCTCCCGGGTTCAAGCGATTCTCCTGCCTCAGTCTCCCAAGTAGTTGGAACTATAGGCACACGCCACCACGCCCGGCTAATTTTTGTATTTTTTTAGTAGAGATGGGGTTTTACCATATTGGCCAGGCTGGTCTCAAACTCCTGACCTTGTGATCCACTTGCCTCGGCCTCCCAAAGTGTTGGGATTACAGGCGTGAACCACCATACCCAGCCCGGAATGATATTCTTAACATATGGACTTTTGCAAGGAGGAGGGGCAGTGGCAGCATTGTATGGGGAGCTCTGATTCTCATTTATGCATGATGTGTAATGCCTTTCTAAAGAATAGTGTTGCTGCTTACAGCTCGGGCTTGGAGATAAGACCCACCACTCTGCAGGTCCACTTGAACTTCTTTGTAAGCCCACTTGAACTAATCTGGAAGAGTTTCAAGCTTTGGTACCCTATTTGCCTACAGCTGGGTACAAAACCGCCTATTGGATATGATTTTAGGGCTGTTGTCAAGGTCCCCTGGTGGTGGATGGACTGAAGACATCTCTTCTACTGGTAGCTTTTTCTCTTTAAAACATTCTTTTATTGTATCTCACTCAAAAGGCTAGCTGTTTATTTATACTTTAGTATGAGATTCCATTTGTTTCTTTACAAGATTTTGATAAGGGTCTAAGGCTACTAGATGCCAGTTTAGTGAGGGAGGGCACTCTGGGGGGAAGTAAGCAGGTATATGGGGCTAAAATAAAAAGATTGAAGCACCTCCAGTTGGACCTACTTAACAGTTTTGCTTAGCCTTGAACCCTTGGTCTCTCTGATAGTTAGTTTTCTAATTTATTTTTTTTGAGACGGAGTCTTGTTCTGTTGCCCAGGCTAGAGTGCAATGGCATGATCTCAGCTCACTGCAACCTCTGCCTCCCAGGTTGAAATGATTTTTGTGCCTCAGCCACCCCAGTAGCTGGGATTACAAGCGTGTGTCACCAC
The DNA here is from genome assembly GCF_000951045.1 of Mandrillus leucophaeus. Classification (NCBI taxonomy): domain Eukaryota; kingdom Metazoa; phylum Chordata; class Mammalia; order Primates; family Cercopithecidae; genus Mandrillus; species Mandrillus leucophaeus. Next base: position 180,114 of record NW_012100032.1, read on the forward strand.
ACTCATGTAATTTTTGTATTTTTATTAGAGACAGAGGTTCGCCATGTTGGCCAGGCTGGCTTGAACTCCTAGCCTCAAGCAATCCACTTGCCTCCGCCTCCCAAAGTGCTGGGAGTACAGATGTAAGCCATTATGCCCAGCCTCGTTTCCTAATTTTAAAAATGAAATTGTTGGAGTAGATCATCACAATCCCTTTTAGTTAAGTCTGCTCACTGAATAGCTTTGTACCTAACTGCCCAGCTGCCCAGGCTTTGGTGTTTTTCCCCATTCTGTGCTTCGGTGAGGAGATTCTGCATTTTCTTTCCGTTTGCTTTGCCAGAAAGAGCTCTCTGTGGCAACATAGAAAATATGAACTCACTGATTTCCCCAGAAAGGGAAGAGTCCACAGCTTCAGAATGGTATCTGTCCTGGTGTCTGCATTCTGGTCAGGCGGCTGTGTTCAGTGTCTGTGCTCCCGAGCTGGGGTGCTTATCTGTAGTAGCCAGACGGGCCTGAGTGCCCACAGTAAGTTACGTTTACATAGTGGAGAGGTGAGCAAGCAGATAGTCTGAAGCAAGTAGAAAGAACACTCAGGTCAAGGTTTCCCAGCGGAAAGATTTTGAACCATCATCAGTTAAAAAGAACAGAATCTTCTCTTCTTAAGATCACCGGAAAATACATAGCCAGGGAGATCCCAAGTATCGTGGAACCAACCTAATTATCGATACCTCCTATTTGCTTAGCATTTTGTGCTTTTTAAAATGGGTCTCATTTCATATCTCATCTGATCTTAAATATCCTGTGAGGTAAGCAGGTCAAAAATTATCATTATTATTATTTTTTGAGACAGAGTCTCATTCTGTTGCCCAGGCTGGAGTACAGTGGCGTGATCTTGGCTCACCGCAACCTCCACCTTCTGGGTTCGAGCAATTCTCCTTCCTCAGCCTACCAAGTAGCGGAGATTACAGGTGTGCGCCACCACGCCCAGCTAATTTTTGTGTTTTTACTAGAGATGGGGTTTTGCCATGTTAGCCAGGCTGGTCTCAAACTAATCTCAGGTAATCCACCAGCCTCGGCCTCCCAAAGTGCTGGGATTATAGGCGTGAGCCATCTCGCCTGGCCAGCAGGTCAGAAATTAGTAATCCCATTTAAAATATGAGAAAACTGAAGCATTAGGTAGGCTAAGTGACATGGCCAAGGTCACATAGTTAATAGGGCAGGATCAGAATTTAGAATGCATGCTTTTTCTTTTAAAAACAACTTTATTCAGGTATAATTTGTGTGCAATAAAATTCACTATTTGAAACCTATAGTTCAATGAGTTTTGACAAATGGTATTTATACTTGTGTAGCCACAATTATAATCAATAGGTTGAACATTTCTGTCACCTGAAAAAGTCCCTTTATGTTCCTTGGCTTTAATCTTCCTCTTTCCTTCCCCAAGTCCCCCTATCTTTTGATGTCTAATGCAATGCTCTTTTCACTGTCCCACACTCGAACTTGACAGTCCTTCAGCCATATCCTTCTGGAGAGAGTCCTGGCTGGCAACCAGCCCACCTCATCATGTTGAGTTATGAGAGTGAATGGGAAGTTAGTGGGTTGGTTACTCCATTGTTAGTTCCTTCCTTCCCTTCTTTTACCAGCTCCAGGCTATAGAAAAATTATGTGGGTTCTCCTTCCCAAGAAAGCTTGAAAAACAGGACACCAGCTCACCTGTCTGCTCTTGCTTCCTGGTAGCCTGCTGTGGGGGAGGGGTGTGAGTGAGCAGGAGGTGGTAGGGTGGTGGACTAGGCAACCTCTAGAGGATGCTCTACTTCTGTATCGTCTGCTCAGTCTCCTCCTTAGGAACCAGCTAGCTCTCTGCTGCCTAGTTGCAGTTCCCCAAGGGTTTAAGCAGTCTGAATTCCATATCCGATGAATGAATCCCAAAGGTGTTGAAGATCCCAGTTCTGAAAAATGAGCAAACCCCAAGTTTTATAGTAGAAACTTTCACAGCAGATCAGGTCCTAGACAGATCCCTCCCTCTGTAACTGAGTTAGGTTTTAAAGGGAGATATTCCCCATTATACTGTTCCTAAGTCCTAGATTTTGACTGTAGTGTTCGGGACATTCCGGAGAGTCACAGTGTTTATCCAGGTGCTGGACCAGAGTTGCTCCCCGGTGTTGCTGTGTGGCATCCAGCAAAGGCAGGTTGGGAGCCTGCTCCTTTTCATAGCCAGCTTTGCCTCCAGACCAGCAAGATGGAAGATAGGTGCCTTCACTAAGCCCCTCAGGTGGCCACAGGATATGATCCGGAATGGTGGTCTCTACTTTTCTATTTGCTCCCATTTAGCCACCCAGTTTGGGAGCAGCCCTGTGATATTATGATTATCTCTTTCATTCATTTTGGGCTATTTGAGTTTTTAGGGCCCTTTCCTGTCCATTATCTCCTGTTCTTCTCAATAAGTCTGATATCTTCTGTTAGAGTAAAAGCTCCATCTCCTCTGATCTAAGACAGCTGCAAGGACAGAACAGACTCAGATTTCTTCTCTGCAAAGGCTCATCTTAAATCTTGGGCCCTATGGTATTGATTTTCTTCTAGTTATCTCTACAAATTTTTCTGGCTTTGCTAAAGGGGGAAAAAAATCACCAGACTGCATGCTTGAGCTTCAGGTTTCTCCTTAGCTGGCAACCTCAACCAGAAAAAAATTCTTTTTGAGAGCACTGAGCCTCAGGCACTAGTTTTGCCCTGTACTCCCCAGTGTCTAGCTCTTAACAGCTGGTGGCCATCCCTGGCCTCCATCTTTACTTTGCTGCATACCTCAGCTTGGTAAGTCCTTGATGTTGACTCCTTGACCTTACTGCCATCTTCTTTCCCCTGCAGGGGCCTCTTGAACTATGGGGAGCTTAGAAAATAGTGGGCTTTCTGTGTTTTGTCTACCAGCAAAGCTGGGTACCTGAATCCTCATGTGACAGTGCTGCATGGCTGACTCCAGTATTCTTCAGGAGACACAGTAGCAGAAACAAAGACTTAGTTGAAAGCCCCAAGTGTGTTAATACAGAGATGGGGACAGAGAGCTGCTCATGTCTGCAAAGCAGGACAGTCCCACTTTTGCAGATGTGACAGTCCATAGCAATGCCGTCTCTTCCATTTCCCATTGGGGTTAAGTTTCCAAAGGTCCATGAAGGTTTTATTCGTTTTTATGCCCCAAGAGAACTTTCCACAGTAATGAAAGAAATGTTAAGAACTGCAGGAAATGGGTAAGATTATAGATGGCCAAGGAAGGTGGCAAGGAACAAAAAAAGACAATGTATTTTAAAGGACGACTTTTTGGAGCTATTTCATGGATGCTGCTGGTCACCTGGGGAAATCTTGGATTTATTTGACAGTTCCCATTTTCCACTTAGGCTTCATATATAAATGGGTTTGGGAGCTAGGAAGGGGAATAATACCCTCCCCAAGGAGCTGTGGCTGAGCTCCCAGTCCCCAGGACCAAACTGAGCTGCTGCAGCTGGGAAGCAGATTGGTGCAGCCCTCCTCAAAGAGCTCACAGCCCTGTGGTTATTCCCTGTCTTTTTCCCCTTGTATATTCCTCTTTGCAGCTTGTATCTTCCTTTTCTACAGGAAATCTCAGCCGCCTAGCCCACAGCTTTACCTTGGCCTGGTTGGGCTGCTGTCTCCTTCCTTTATTCTTCATAGCCCTTAATCACTTCTTATTCTTGGCCTCCCTGGGAGGGAGGGAAGAAGGGTTTTGTTCTGATGCTGGCCTCCTGGAAGGGCTGTATCCCACCAAGACAGATGTCTGCCTAGCCTATATTTAACTGTCTCTGGGGAAGAAGATTCCACAACCTATTTTGAAACCTGTTTCATTGATTGACAGCTTTCAAATTAGGAATTTCTTGCTGATACCTGACTTAAAATTTGACAGCTATAGTTGAAACTCATTTCCTTTCGTTTCTTTGAAATCATAGAGTTTGGGAAAGAGAGGGATTTTTGAAGTCATCTAGGCCTACCCCTAATGAAGAAAATAAGTTGAAGTTGAAACTGAGAATGCCTCCTCATCGTCTCATTGAGGATCCCATCAGTTTTGGGATCTGCCTTTGAAATCACACATTTGGGTACCATTCTGTAAAAATCAATTTAATTTTTGGGGAAAAAACAAGTGATTCTGGAGTTGGAAGTTTAGAGTGCGAGGCATTAACGACTTACTCTATTTTGTTTCTAGTGAGAAAGTTAAATGATGCTTATAGAATTACCTTGCCTCTATTGGCAGAGAATAAAAATAAACTGAGCTCTCCATATACAAAGGCTTCCCCAGTTCTTTTCCTTTCACTCATACCAATGCCTGTCTTTAAAGAAAAAAAAAAAAGGTTATTTTTCTCTCCTCCATCAGTGGGATTCTCTGTATTTTAAATATCTAAGAATAATGTCAGGTGACTCAAATTCCACTGAAGTCTCCCTTTTTACTTGTCTTTCTGCTGCTGCAGACCTCTCTTGATGTGAGACTCTGCTGCTTCTCTTGACCGACTGCATTTCGATGGCAGAACACTGGTGAGAAGCTAATGATGTTGTCAGTGTGTGGAATCTTGTTATGTGGTATAGAAGTCCAGCATTCTAGGCAAATAAACCAAAAGGTATTAGACTGACTATAAAGGGGTCTTGGGAAGGGATCTTACTCCTTTTTGATAGTTGGTACTTGTACCTTTTCTCAACACCTGTGACATTGTTTTTTCCAGAGATAGCATTGCATGTCAAGTTGGAACATCAGTTGCTTGGATCAACCAATAAGTTGTATCCAGACCTGTGACCAAAACTGAGGTGGTATTTGGGACATCCTTCACCTTTTGGTCTGTGCTTCAGGCCATGAGTAGTTAGTGTATACCTCATGTTCATGGGCATTAGCATCTCAGTCTTTTGAAATACGGCTAAAATTTAGTATTCCACCTGCACTTGATCTACTTGAGAAGTATTTAACAGGTCTATTTTATAAAATCGCAGGGCAGCCTTTTCTGCTACCTGGTTGGATTGGGCTATGTGAATATAAACTCATTTTGTTATCAGCCTGAGAAATAGGCAGGTATACTGGAAACACCTTCTTATTTGGGGCAATTGGACTAGTAATTGGCCAGTTAATTCCAAAAGTCAGTTAAAACAGAGAGTCTTTAAAAACGAAGACAAAACAATTCTCTAGCATTTTATTTATTTTAATTTTTTTGAGACAGGGTCTCTCTGTTATTGCCCCAGCTGGTCTCTAACTCCTGGGCTCAAACCATCCTACAGTCTCAGCCTCCTGAGTAGCTGGGATTGCAGGCACATGTCATCATCCAGTTAGCATTTTATTTTAATTTAAAAATATGTAAATGACAGACTGGCCAACATGTTGAACCCCATCTAAATACAAAAATTAGCCAGGCGGGTGGCGGGTGCCCGTAATCCCAGCTACTCGGGAGGCTGAGGCACAAGAATCGCTTGAACCTGGGAGGCAAAGGTTGCAGTGAGCCGAGATCACACCACTGCACTCCAGCCTGGGTGACAGAGTGAGACCCTGTCTCAGGGAAAAAAAAAAAGTAAATGTATACATATTCACAAATATTTTTATGTGGGCCAGGACTTTTTCTTAAAGTATGGGTCCTTCAAGTAGAGTTCTGTTGACTTTCTTTCATAAATTATACATTTAACATTTGATCTGTGATTTCCAGTTTCAGTTTAAGTGAACCAAGTTCTTAAATACATTTGAGAAATGAAGGACAGAATTCTTCTAGATTTTTAAGCTCCGCTACTACAACCTTTTACTGTTGTCTTGCCCATATCTAATTCAGCAGCATTTTTTTTTTTACCAACTTGCTTTCAAGTTTTTTCCAAGCATTCAACCTCTTTTTCATAGGAATATCTTTTTTTACACTCACATTTCACTGGTTTGTATTATATAATAATTTAATATGTAATTAAAATAACAAGTATACCTATTATGAACTAACTACTGACCCTGAAGCAGCCAACCTGGCTGGTGGGAGTAAATGTGAGTAATACACAACCAGTCTCCAGTGTGCTATGCAACTTAGCCAGTTTATTTTGAAGAGTAGTTGAAGTATGTCACATAAGTTGGCAAGTCAGTTAAGAAAGTATCACCTGTATATTTCTCTCCTTTTTGCATCCACTGATTGCTATGGGAATTTTATCTTAGCACCTGTTATCATAATTCTTCTATTAGACTATAAGCTTTCGGATGGCAGGGCCCTTCTCTTACTTATCTGTGTATCTCCAGTGTCTCCTGATATAGTGTCTGGCCTATAGTAGGTGCTCAGAAGTACTAACTAATATATATATATGAATGTATCTTTTAATTATATGTGTACATGTATGTATATATTCATGTATCATGTACCATACACACATATACTTAGTTCAGCGCTATATATTTGTTGGTGCCAAACAGCTCTTTATTGAATAGATGGATATATGTGTGTATTACATAATGTACTCAAAATCCAAATGAGAACCTATAGAGTATCTATTGTTTAGGATTTTTGCCATACTGGTTCCTTGTGTTTGCATGAGAAACTGAAAATTGACTGTGGAGCTTTTAGGCTTGGATTGGAACAATATGTCTTTTAGGAAGATTACTCTTTTAATAATAACTAAAACTCATTCTTAGAATAATAAAAATCATATCAATACTAAGTAATATTTATCGATTGCTTACTATGTGCCAGGCAGTATGCTAAGTGTATGTTATCTTAGTTCATATCCACAGCCCTTCAGAGGTCTTCAGAAGACACAGCAAGGCATGTTGTATTATGATTTCCATTTTTAGATGAGGACTCTTTGGGAGCCAGCAAGGAGGTGGTACAAGGTCTAATCTTTGAACAGTTGAGAAATGGGTAGTTTGTTTTCATAGTGTTGCTTCTTATTTTCAGGGTTGGGGGCCCTTCTAGGCGGGGTGAAAGGAACCCTTACATCTAGAGACTGCCTAGAGGGAGAAACTGACAGTTGCTTTTGGCTTTCTGGGAACCAGGGTAGGTACTCCGTTGATTCCAGAGACTTAATAGGATCCTGTGACTGGGCATTGGGCAGAGTGTTTGAATAGCTTCTGGCCATGGTAGGTAAAGCCAAAGTGGCAGTGAAAACAAGCTACTGTGGGACATTAGACCCTGCCTGTCACCTTCTTCCCAGGCCACTCCCTTTTTGGAGGGCCCTTCTGAAACTCCTCTTGCTCTGTAGTCTGGATGCTTGTGAACAAGCTGCTTGCAGGTGCCAAAACAAACAGCAGTGTGGGTCTCAGTGCCTGCGCTGGAAGCTGGGCAGAGGGTGGAAGGGCTCCATTTGGGAGCAATGTTAATGGAAGTAATTTTTCCAGCTGAGGCATGGGGTTGGTTCTGAGCTGAATTTAAGAGAAGGCTATGGTCTTGGGAGACCGAGGCGGGCGGATCACAAGGTCAGGAGATCGAGACCACGGTGAAACCCCGTCTCTACTAAAAATACAAAAAATTAGCCGGGCGAGGTGGCAGGCGCCTGTAGTCCCAGCTACT
>NW_012100032.1:187650-222335 GCF_000951045.1 Mandrillus leucophaeus
CTCTTGTGCCTCAGCCTCCCGAGTAGCTGGGACTACAGGCATGTGCCACCATGCTGGGCTAATTTTTGTATTTTTAGTAGAGACGGGGTTTCACCGTGTTGGCCAGGCTAGTCTTGAACTCCCAACCTCAGGTGATCCGCCTGCCTCAGCCTCCCAAAGTGCTGGGAATTATAGGCATGAGCCGCTGCTCTCAGCCAAATGAAAAGACTTTTGATGTACTTTTTAGCCAGAGGGAGTTTATGCTGCTGTGTGGCCAGTTTTTCCATATGTCTGCAGCAGTTACAATTTTTGACAGATATCTTGAGAAGAGTATAGATTTTGATAGAGGGAGTAACTTTATTAGCAAGACTGATTTCATGTTAGAATGAATTCTCTGGGTCTTTTTCGAGTTACTTTATGTTCCTTAAAAAGAAAGACATTGGGCCGGGCATGGTGGCTCACGCCTGTAATCCCAGCACTTTGGGAGGCCAAGGCGGGTGGATCACGAGGTCAGGAGTTTGAGACTAGCCTGACCAACATGGTGAAATTCCGTCTGTATTAAAAATACAAAAAAATTACAGGCATGGTGGCAAGCGCCTGTAATCCCAGCTACTTGGGAGGTGGAGGCAGGAGAATCGCTTGAACCTGAGAGGCGGAGGTTGCAGTGAGCTAAGATTGTGCCACTGCACTCCAGCCTGGGCGACAGAGCAAGACTCCGTCTCAATTTAAAAAAAAAACAAATCAAACAAACAAAATGCCTGTGGGCTAGCAAACAGAATCTCTTTGCAAGGTTAATTCTGAATGTCAGACTCTTCCCTTTTTTGTAGGTTGGAAGGAGGCAGCAGCACAGGGAAAGAGAAAGCAGTTGGAGGCCACCTTCTTTAGTTCCCCTTCCCCAAAGAAGAGCAGTAGCTAGTATTGTGGTTGGCATTAAATTGATATAAAGACACCCTGATCTGGAAGTTAAATGAAAATATTTTTTTCTTTCTTTTTTGAGACGGAGTCTTGCTCTGTCACCCAGGCTGGAATGCAGTGGCGTGATCTTGGCTCACTGCAGCCTCCGCCTCCAGGGTTCAAGCAGCTCTTGTGCCTCAGCCTCCCGAGTAGCTGGGACTACAGGCATGTGCCACCATGCTGGGCTAATTTTTGTATTTTTAGTAGAGACGGGGTTTCACCGTGTTGGCCAGGCTAGTCTTGAACTCCCAACCTCAGGTGATCCGCCTGCCTCAGCCTCCCAAAGTGCTGGGAATTATAGGCATGAGCCGCTGCTCTCAGCCAAATGAAAAGACTTTTGATGTACTTTTTAGCCAGAGGGAGTTTATGCTGCTGTGTGGCCAGTTTTTCCATATGTCTGCAGCAGTTACAATTTTTGACAGATATCTTGAGAAGAGTATAGATTTTGATAGAGGGAGTAACTTTATTAGCAAGACTGATTTCATGTTAGAATGAATTCTCTGGGTCTTTTTCGAGTTACTTTATGTTCCTTAAAAAGAAAGACATTGGGCCGGGCATGGTGGCTCACGCCTGTAATCCCAGCACTTTGGGAGGCCAAGGCGGGTGGATCACGAGGTCAGGAGTTTGAGACTAGCCTGACCAACATGGTGAAATTCCGTCTGTATTAAAAATACAAAAAAATTAGCTGGGTGTGGTGGTGTGCGCCTGTAATCCCAGCTACTCAGGAGGCTGAGGCAGGAGAGCTGCTTGAACCCAGGAGGCGGAAGTTGCAATGAACTGAGATTGCCCCATTGCATTCCAGCCTGGCAACAGAGACAACGTCTCAAAAAAAAAAAAAAAAAAAAAGACCTTGACTAGTCTTGGCAGTCTTTGGGTTTTATTCAGAACAACTGTGTAGAGTTGGCCAGCCCAGGAATTCTAGACTAGGGAGAGAGTTTTGCAGAGCTGTTGAGCATGTCTGTGGAAATGTGCTGTACTCATCACTATAGAATGGTTCTCCAGTTTGACTGTAAACTCATGGAACTGGCTCCTTGAAATGCTAGCATCCTAGCCATGCATGCATGCAAGCAAGCAGAATTTGTTCATGCCTAGGCCATATGTGGATGTCAGTCTTCTTCAGTTTCATATCCGGTTTCTGCTTGCCTGAGTTAGAAATGAAGTCATCCGGCACTCACAAAACCTCTGGTCTTAGAGGCTTAAAAACAAAAACAAAACAAACATAGCAACTATCCCACACCACCTTAGTGAGGTGAATATTATTGTCCTCTTTTCAGAGGTGAGGAAACTAAGGCTCAGAAATTAAGATACGTGCTCACGGTCACACAGGTCCTAGGAACTGGGATCCAGGATCCCAAAGTCTGCCTCTAAAGCCTATGCTTTTCCCATAGGGCTGCTGAACCTGACCTTTGCACTTCTTCCATTCCTTGGAAGTAAATTGAAATGAGTTTGGGTTGGCGCTGTGGCTCACACCTGTAATCCCACCACTTTGGGAGGCTGAGGTGGGTGGATTACTTGAGCCCAGGAGTTTGAGACCAGCCTGGGCAACATAAGGAGACCCCATCTCTACAAATAATTTAAAAATTAGCTGGACTTGGTGGTGCCCACCTGTGGTCCCAGCTACTCGGGAGGCTGAGGCAGGAGGATCACCTAAGCCCGGGAGGTGGAGGCTACGGTGAGCTGTGATCATGCCTCTATACTCTGGCCTGGGTAAGAGAGCAAGACCCTGTCTCAAAAACAAGCTAACAACAACAACAACAACAAAACCCCTAAAAAACAAAAGAAATGGGTTTGAGAGAGAAGAAGAGAGAGAAACTTAACTGTGGGTGTTTGTAGTTAGGTACTTGTGGAGGACCACCTACCATCAGATGGGAGTGGCTAGCCCTTTTGTTTTCATTTATGCAGACAGACTTCCTTTTCTACATCTGCTTGTTGTACCGGGTAGAAATAAGGATGCTGCAATAGAGCAGAGGAACTAAACGTGACTTCCTCTGACTTACATAATAAAATAAGAATCTCCCCAATGGCCCTTTCCTGTCTGCTGGTCACTGTGATGAAGTGGGCCACCCTAGGGACAGCTTCACTTAAGGGCCTCCCCAGGGTTATCAGGTCCACAAAGGGTCTTGGGATCAAATGTGCAGCTAAATTGATGAGATCAATTCATTAGGATAAAGACTTCTACTTCCAAACAGTATGGTGCTTGGGTCAGTGTCTCTTTAGAAGTTAATGTATAGATAAAAAATTTCATATTAGGGAGAGCTCTGTGCTGCCTGTTCCCAAAGCTTTGGTTATTTGATGGGAGGGCAAGACTTCTTGAACCTGCGTCAGAATATTCAGCTTTGAAAGATGACGGTTTTTCTTGACATTAGTTTTGTACCTGCTGTTTCTTTTAGAAATGATTACTCTATGGGTTTAAAAGGTGACCCAAATGACTTTTTTATTATTACTATTTTTTAACTCTGGGAGGAGTTTGCGTGTGTGTTTGTGTGTATGTGTGTTTTATCTCTTTCAACTCTGACCACCTGGCAGTCAGCCTAATCTCTGCTCTCATGTTGACCCTTTAATTCAACATTTAATTACCTATCTTGGTATCTATATGAATTTTATTTTATTTTTTTTTGGCTTTTTTTGAACTCATAAAAGGCATCCTAGTTCCTAGAGGGCATAGTGCCCATCTCCCCCCATCCCCCGGTGGACACTCTTTTCCAAAAGACACGTGGTACCCTTCACACCTGAGCTGTGGTGGTTGGGTTTGTCCCCTTTGCTTTTGTTTGCAGAACGCCTTTACACCTTTTGCAGTTGACGGTTCTGTTGTACTTGTAAGGAAAATCAGTTGAAATAAAAAGAGATTAAATTGAGAGACAAAAAGATGCTGCCATACTCCCAGTTAGAGGCAGACTTTAGTCTATATTTTCAGATTTATTTTGATTATAAAGTATAGTCTCCACACCGCGACCCCCTGGCTGCTTTTCTTTGTAGTTCTGTAATCAGGAGTCTGTTATTCTCTTTCCAGTGCTATAATTAATAGTCTGGTCTAAAACATAAAAACCTGAAAGTTATTAATGGAAATGTCACTACTCACCTCATTTTTACAGAGGCTACTTGGCCTCTAAGTCATTGAGTCTTTGGGAAAACATCATTTAGCATTGACTGTGTGCAAGAACTGTGCTGTATGCTGGGGATTTAAAGACAAATAAATAGGGTTCCTGCCTCTGAGCGTGCATCATCTCACTAGTGAGGCTCACATACAAACAACCAGGCAGAATTCAGTGTCATTGAGAAATGTTATAATTGAGTTATATATAGGGTTCTTATTTTGCACTTCTCTGTAGAGTAGTAGTTCCCATACTGTGTGGTATTTGCCTGTTCACTTGCCTGTACCATGTGTCTTGAGGGCCAGGAACAAATATGGATATAGAAATGGAACCACGAGCGAATAGATGTTTCTTAATAATGCTAGGCCTGTCTTACAAGGTGTTCCATAGTGGAGCCACCTGTGAAACAATGGATTTTGCCTTCTTGTTTGTTAACTAAATGCTTGATTTGCTTTTTAGGATTCTATTAGGTTAAAACATATGACATTACCATTTTGTTGATAATTTCACATGATTTCATGTAATAAAAAGAGATCAATTTTACAAACTTCTGGTTTTCTTTAAGTTTAGGTCATGCACAGAGGTGAAGTTCTGCACAGGTACTGGGCATCCTATATGTATTTCCACTAGGTTACTATTTCTGAGTGTGAGTCTCTATTTGGAACTTCAGAGAGGGAGCCTGTGGCCCAGTTATTCCAGTGTCACTCAGCTTTGGCGTGTAATTCTTCTAGGTAGTGCCTTTTTGTAGACTGGACAGGGAATAAAACTGCTGCTCTGTGCCCATTTATAAATATTTGCATTTACCTTGGAGAATGTACAAGACCCAGGCTTCATGTGTGTGTGAGAGAAAATAGCAAGTGAAAAGGATGTGTACACAGCAGCATGAATGGGGTGCTATTCTTAGCTGGGGCTCTAACCTAGAGAACAGGAAACAAGATGCTTCTGAATGTGGACTACGGCTGCCCTATGCTAGAGCCAAGAGGCTTCGAGTCATAGGGAAACTCATGACAGTTGCTAGTGTCCTTCAGACCTTCCTCTTTTGTAGAAAGTTTCATCCTTGGTGCATCTCAGACTGAGATGGAGGAGGGGGTGGCTCTCTTTTCTAAGGAATCTAGAGAGAAAGGGCAGATGTAGTCTTGATCAGTGGGCTTCTCAGCTGTGCTGCTTCTTCCGTAGAGACAATCTGGATCTATTTGGTTGATGGAGCAGCTCCTCTCATTCTGAGTGGGTTTAGCATTTGAGAAATAGTGGGGTAACTTGGCTGACTGGACTAAACCTTCTTTGGCAATTTATAATAAATGCTCTCTGATTTATTGTTTATTCTTTCACATTAAGGTTGAACCTGATTTGCCCTTGAAAGTTAAAGAGCAGGGCTAGGACTAGAAATGCCTGATGTATACTGTAGCACACAGTGGAGTGTCGTCCATTTTTTAGTCACTTGGTGACTACTGATTAATTGATTTGAATATGTCAATGTCTGGCAGTTGGACCAATTACTCAGCTTCCCTATCTGATGGTGTGGTTGATAGAAATGTTTCCAGGTGGCATTTTCCCACAGGATTAGTATGGTGGTAGCATTAGCCAGAATCTCTTTTGTCACTACCACTGTTACTGAATGATCTGTATTTTGAACTTCCTTGACTTAGTATTACACATCCAGCCCCTACCCTAAATGCTTATTATTTAATATGGACAACTTACAGGTTAATGTTTTAAAACTTTTTTTTTTTTAAGATGGAGTCATGCTCCGTCACCCAGGCTGGAATGCAATGGTGCAATCTCAGCTCACTGCAACCTCTGCCTCTCAGGTTCAAGTGATTTTCCTGCCTCAGCCTCCCGAGTAGCTGGGATTACAGGCACCCGCACCATGCCCAGCTAATTTCTGTATTTTTAGTAGAGACGGGGTTTCACCAGGTTGGCCAGGCTGGTCTCAAACTCCTGACCTCAGGTGATCCACCCGCCTCGACCTCCCAAAGTGCTGGGATTACAGGTGTGAGCCACCGCGCCTGGCAAAACAGCATATCTTTAATTAGAACCCAACATGAGATGGTATTTCTTCAAAGAGGGCCTGAAATTGTGGTATTACCTCCAAGCGAACTCTATGAAAGAGATCGGGTCTGTATATAAACCATTTAATTTCTCCATTTCTCTAAATAGGGAAAAAAAATTTTTTTTTTTTCTTTTTTACTCAGAACACCAAGCGCATTCAACCACCTCAAAAGAGGTTATAGCTAGGGCGCCCCTCTTAGAAGAAAAGACATTTTTTTTTCCCTTAAGATTGGTGCATGGAAGCTTAGCGCCTCATTTCACCATCTCTCCTGATTTGATATAGATTTATGAGAAATGAATATGGGGAAAATACTGGCTGTGGACTTGAAAACTGTTAACTTGGTGAACAGCCTGTTCTTTTTCATGTTAACTGTGTACTTTGACTATTCAAGATCCCCATACTTCTCATTTGTCATGCCACATCATTGCTGCAAGTTAGCCTCCTTAGATAAGATACATAGCAGTTAGCTGTCTTCACCTGATGGGGAGGAATAGGGTAGAGAAAAGAATGTGACCAGTTGTTGTCAACTTCTCTGTGGAAGTGGTAACCATGTCAGAGCCAGGCCCTGGAGACCTGGCTTGGAAAAGCATGAAGTTTTCCTACCAGGGACTTCTTTTTTTTTTTTTTTTTTCCCTCCAAACAGATTTATTGAATATAGCAAAATTCTGTATACAAAGTGACTTGGACCTGCTGCTTCAAAACATGATCCTTTCTTACTAATATCTTGATAGTTGGTCCATAGAGCATTAGAAAGCAATTGACTCTTAAATAAATAGAAAAGTGTCCAATGCACATTAAATGAATGGCCTAACTACTGGAACTTTAGTAGTTCTGTAAGGTAATTAACATAGGTAGGATCGAGTTCCTGTGATAGGCTGCTGAAGAACAGATATGAGGCGTCAAGAGGCCATTTTGTGCACTGCCACTGTGATGTCATCATGTTTCTGGATAATAATGTTCCCATTATCTGATTCTAGACACACCACAGGAATATCAGTGGGGTCAGAGGTTAGCTTAGCTGCTTGCTGGGCTAGAACAGATATCACTCCAGCATGCTCGTCTGACAGGGTCCCGCGGCAACCCAGATTAAGTCCTTGTGAATCTGTGCACAGGACTCCAACAATGGAGGGATTCTTCATTGTGTCTTCCAAGTGCTGCTCCAAGGTTGCCTCCATCCCACCCACCGACCACCCAGGCCCAGAACCCAGCGACACGGCACGTCCTTCTCCAGCACAGGCCTCAGTCACTTCCCTACCAGGGACTTCTGTAGAGCCCTAGACCTTTCCATCTTAGTGCTGAGTTAAATGAGTCACATAGCCTTCAGGTAAAGTCATTTCCAAGGGATTGTGAGAATGTGCCCAGCTTGGTTTGGACTGTGTCACACTTACTTGTACTGGCTTATCTTTGCTACTAATTTTTGTGTGTGTGTGTGTTATTTTTCTTTTAACTATTGTTGATGATTTGAGTGATGCTAAAGATTTTGATGATGGTAACTTTCTGTAAGACATGTAGATGCAAGACACCCAGAGAATTGATCTTGCCCTTCATCTGACACATTGTGACCAGTTTGTTGAACATGGTAAGGCCTGGAGTTGTCACTTCGAATGTGTTCTTAATCTGGGAAATTTGAAGAGGTCTGCAGCAGGGAGGCTGGTCAGGGAAGTAGCTTTGCAAAATAAAATCTTCATACTGATGCAGTCGCAGGGAACTTGCCTTTGGGTTTGTGATTGCAAAGTGCTGAATCAGTCTTTGGTGTGGATACAGAATATTTGAAGCTAGTTGAAGTGTAGAGGTGTCAGGACAGGAGAAATGATGAGATGAAGGCTTATCAGAGGCTGAAGGTCACGTGATTTTTTCCTAGTAAAGGTTCCTTTGATGTGGAATTTATCTGTTTAGTCCCCCTAATTGGAGTTGTGATCTGGTGTCTGTCCCTGAAGACTCTGCTGTTGGCCCTGGACTACTTAATTCTCTTTGCTCACCAAATCGATGACATAAGTTACAAGTTATGAGATTTAATGCTTAGAGTATGGTTTTGGATTATAGGTTCCTTGCATGCTTAAGTTAGCAGTTAGCAGGAAGAAACCAAGAGAAGCAGCATGGTACAAACAAAACCCCAAATAAGTGCTAGTGTTAGAAAGAACTGGGTTCAAATCCTAGCTGTGCCACATGTAAGTTTTATCATGAGAGTAAATTGCTTAATCTTCCAGAACCTCAGTGTTCTTGTTGCTAAATGTGCACAAAATAACTAGCTGTCTTATAGGGAAGTTGTGAAGTTAGAGTGAGTGAAGGTGACATGTCTAGTAAGGGCCTGGCATGTAGAAGCACACAATCAGCTTTAGCTGTTTCTGTTATTAGCAGTGGACTTAGCACTGTGTAAATCTGTCCTTCCATGCTTCCCACTTGCCCATTTGTCAAATGGACTTGACATTCCTTGCTCAATGGTTGACAGGTAGCCAAGTGAGATATCTGAGCTGTTGGGGATGGATGTGTATCTCAAGATCCTGGCATCCAGACTGGGGCTCTACAAGTTGCACTATATTTGCAAGTTGTAGCAGAACTATATTAAAAACATGCCCTGCCTGTTTCCCCTTGTTGGTGCTCCCATTCAGAGAGGGGCTTTCTGGCCTTGTGCTTTAAATAGTCCTCAGATGGTAACGTGGATAGTAGATGAACACAATTCTTGTGAATCCATTTGCCTTGTGTTTGGGAGTTCTATTCTTAGACCACAATCACCGGAATAGAAGCCTCTGACCCCACATCCGAACTGAAGCTATGTGGGCCTGGCTAATGGATTTCTTTGGGAAGCTGGGACAAAGGACTGGGTCTGCTTCTGTCACTGACTAAGCCAGGTATGGAGCAGTCCATTAAAAACCAGTCTCCTCCCAATTGTCTGGAGTTTATGAGCCTGGCTTACCTAGGATCTTTTCTATGTTATGATCCTAATTAAAGTTCAGCTTGTTTACTCTGCTCCAGTCAAGGAGTTACAGGCGAATCAAGGCAGATAAGATGTTTATGGATGAACCCCGTTTCATTTTCCTCGGATCCACAATTAAAGAATTAACAGCACTTGTTATTTATTGAGCAGAGCTGTGGGAGGGAGGAGGGCTTTAGTGCTTGTTTTGCTGCTTTTGTGAGCCCAGGGCTGCGCCAGCAGCATTTCACTTTTAATTCTTAGTATTGTTAGGCCTATACTTCCACCTATAGAGGTGGAAATTGAGGATCTTAACTTGCCCAGGGGTTCATGATCACAAACCTTCTGCTACTTCATACCTTGAACACCATCTCTTCTAATAGATGGGCAATAGTATGGTCATTTCTGTGAAGATACTGGTGACTTAAAAGCATTACTAAATGTTTATTAAACACTTGAATATAGTTATTATATATGTGAGAATGGATTCACATCTAGGGCTCCTGACAGTATTTGTCAAGATGCTGGCCCCAAACCCTGAGTTTGTCATGTTATTTAGGCATATTTGGTTGCCCAACTCTGAAGCCAAATGATGCCAGGGAGAGGGAGCCTCCATACTGTGGGGGTGTTTCTAAGAGCAGCCTGATCCTTAATTATCCTACTAAAGACAGTGTCCCCTGTTTGTGGAGTGCCTTTCTGCAGGGAACCCCTGGAGCTACCAGAGACATGATCTCAGCCTCATAACATCCCTGTTAAGGTAGGAGGGGGCTGAAATCATTTGTTCTCCTTCACATTGAAGGGAGACTCAGGCACGGACGGGAGACAGAGGCACAGAAGTTAAATAATTAGTCCAAGGTCACATCAAATGATTTCCAACTCAGTTGATGAATCTGTCTAGGTCTTGGTCTCCCAAATATTGCAGCTTCCCTTACAATGTAATTTGATCTCAAACACTTTACATGTCTTATTTTTCTTCCTCCTTTTTCTATTTTGGTAAATAAGATGTTTTTTACACCTACTGCCTGATTAATGTTGGGTTTTAATTTAGCCCTTCAAGATGATCAACGACTTAACCGAGGAAACTGCTGCCAGAATGTAGTTTATAATGTACCCTTTTTCCTATGCTCAGTTTTCTGCTTCTATATATTGTACATTGTCAGTCTCTGTGGGTTAAGAACTTTGGGACTCTCAAGAGTCACCTTGACTGAGGAGCTTCTGCAGTTGGGAATTGTCACCTTTCTCAGAGCAGTGCTATTGGGAAAAAAAAAAATCTAGACATTTTTGTTCTCAGCTTCACAGAGGAAGTGGAGCACATTCAAGGGTAGCCCATTGGCTTCTCCTATAGGAATAGTATAGATTTGGCTTATTTTATTCCTTGTTTATTATAATATTATTATTCATAAGCATACCTTTTTAGTTACCCTCATGATTTAGTATCTGTAAGAACATGAGCTTACTGTTTGTGTAATATTTGTCCCTGTATTTTAGATGGGAGTTGCTGAGGCGGTGTAAGGTTTGGTGACTGCATCTGGCCTCTCAGGGAAATGGCCAAGTTGTTCAGATTCTTAGCTGTATTATGTGAAGTTGTCAGCGTCATTGCTTATTACTGTGAAATAAGTTATAAAGAGGAACTTTTAATAAAAATAAATAAGATTCACTCAGGGGAGGGGTATTCATTGTTGGTGAAATATGTCTACTACCAGATGCTTTTTGGTCTCCCAATGACCTATCAAACTGCACATCTTTTGGCTTTGTAATATATTCAGTTCCACATTTATTCATTCAAGATTTTTTGTATCCTCATTATGTGCGAAGTACTGGGTTGGATGCTAGGTGACAGAGATGAACAAATCCCTAGTCTTAGGATTTCACAGTGGATGTTGGAATTTAGTGCCGTTTAGCTTCATTAGGTTCTGCAGTAGTCCCAAGATTTTCCAAGATCATCCTGTCCTCCAGTGTCCTATTGATTCAACTTCAGAATATATCCCAGACTCTGTCCCTCTTTACTCTTCACTGCTGTTGCCCTGGGCCCATCTGCCATTATCTCTCACCTGGATTATCTCAGTAGTTTCCCAACTGGTTTCCTTGTTTCCATTCTTGCCTCCTTCAGTTTACTCTCAATATAACAGCTAGAACAATCCTTTTGCAATGGAATTCAGATCATGTTTACTCCTCTGTTCAAATCCTCCAGTGACTTTCCATTTTTTATATGATCTGGCTCCTACTATCTGTCTCACTGAGTTTCCTACTACTTTCCTGCTCTTTCTCCTCTTAATAAACACTGGGCTCATGGTGTTTCCTTTAACATGCCAGGCATGCTTGACCCTGTCCTGTCTCAGGGCTTTGCTGTTCCCTCTGCCTGGAACATTCTTCCCATAGTGTCTGCATGGCTCACTCTCTCACTGCTTTGGATTGTTGCTCAAAAGTCCCCTCTTATCAAAGGCCTTTCCCAAAGGATTAAAAATCATTCTACTATAAAGACACATGCATACGTATGTTTATTGCAGCACTATTCACAATAGCAAAGACTTGGAACCAACCCAAATGCCCATCAGTGATAGACTGGATAAAGAAAATATGACACGTAAACACTATGGAATACTATGCAGCCATAAAAAAGAATGAGTTCTTGTCCTTTGCAGGGACATAGATGAAGCTGGAAACCATTATTCTCAGCAAACTAACACAGGAACAGAAAACCGAACACTGCATGTTCTCACTCATAAGTGGGAGTTGAACAATGAGAACATACGGGCACAGGGAGGGAAACATCACACACCCGGGGCCTGTCGGGGGGTGGGAGGCAAGGGGAGGGATAGCATTAGGAGAAATACCTAATGTAGATTATGGGTTGATGGGTACAGCAAACCACCATGGCACATGTGTACCTATGTAACAAACCTGCACATTCTGCACATGTATCCCAGAACTTAAAGTATAATTTAAAAAAGAAAAAGAAAAAGAAAAAAAAAGTAACCTTATCAAGAACCTCTAGGCTACTCTGCATAAAATATACCCCACTTCGTATTTCCTATTTGATGTCTGACTTCCCCTCCTCCTTCACTGAAATGTAAGCTCCATAAGGGAAGGGATTTTGTCTGTTTTGTTCTGTTGTATCCGTAAATACCTAGAAGGTGCTTAGTAAATATTTGTTGGTTGAATGAATAAATCAGCCTATTATTTAATCAGTCAATGTTTTCTGTAAAAAGGACTTCTCATACCGTTGGCACATATCTGTATGATGGCTGGTGTAGAGAGGGACATGGTCAGAGTGGCTCTGTCTGTGTGGAATAGTTTTCTTAGTATAATCCCAGAAGACTCCTATTGGGGTTAAGCCACAGATTTAGCCTTATTAGTACCACTCTTTAATCATAAAGTCAGAGGATGTTACGATTGGAAGGGATCTGGGGGACTGTTTGGTCCTCTTTTCTCATTATTGATGTGAGAATAACAGAGCCTAGAGAAAGTAAGTGAATTACTCACAGTCATAAATCTGTAGGGGCCAATCTGAAATTAGGCTTCTGACATCTGATTCTGTAGTCTTTCCTACATGTGTTCCCCCTGGCTGAGACAGTTTGTGGGCTTTCAGATTTGACAATTTTCTCTCCAGTCTCTAACCAGGAGCTTTTATCTGGACATTCTAGGTTAACATAGATGGACGATGACCCTGTAATGTGTGGAAATCCCAAAGGGTGAGCACTGTGAATGGGAACTACCCCAGATGTGTCAGGAGCACCACAGGCACTCTCACTCTTCCATTGGCAGATGTGTAGGGTGGAAAGAAAACCAAAATCAAGACCCTTTGTCACTCCAGTTCTTTTCTTACATGTCACAGTCAAATGTGTCTGCATTTAAATTCAGATTTTTTGATGAATGGCCAGACCAGCTGCAGGCCCTTTGGGCCAGAAGCCTTGATCTCGCCAACTGTTCATTTTCTTGATGGACTTCCTTATTTCAGGCATTTGTGTGTAGCTGGTCTATTGTGGAGTTGTCAGAGGGGTGTAGAGCTCACTCTTTGGGACAGTCAGTCCTCCCCGTGCAGCATGTCCCAAAGCTGGCCTGCCTCCATCCTCTTTCTAAGTGTGTGAGGTCTTTTGTTAAACAGGGTAAAGTGAGAGAGGACTCTTAAAGAGAGAAAAACTCCTCCAGCATTTGCTGGAACATGTCTGTGAACTGACCAAGATGTAATTGGGATGGCATAAAAAAAGACTTACATTTTACTTAATTTCTTGCTGTCCGGTTTGTGATATATGGTGCCCCAAATTGAGTTTAGAAGGAGCTTTGATCATATGTCAAGAAGGTGTCATATTTAATTCTACTCCCTGCGGCCTCTCTTACAATACCAGTCATGCATAAAGCCCATGGTTTTGCTGCATCTAGTTTTACTCAAGCAACGGCTCTGGACTTTCATAGTTTACACCGACGTATTTCTAGTTTGCATCTGAAATGTACTCTGAGGATGCTGACTTCCAGATAGCTATTTTTGGGTTAAGGGAAGTTCATGTCTCCTGAGTATAGTAGTCATACCACCTGGAGAGCTTCATTTTGGTTTGGTGACAAAATTTATTTTAGCTTAGTTTTCTTGCATTAGGTGGGGAAAAGAAGACCAGAAAAGTTTAGGGCATTTTTCTGAGACACTCAGCAAAACTATGAGGCCTAGAATTGAGAACTGGGTATTACTCTGTAGATGATGTCTTTTCAAGTTGGGCTAGTGGAGTTTCTGAGCAGCAGCTGCATTCTCCTTATACATCTTCAGGTTTTGTAAAATTACCTTTAGCCCTCTAAGTGATCAGATCTGTCTCACTGTCACTCATGGGAGCCCTTGGTCTGGACAAGGTGGACCTAGAGTAGCTGAGTTCAAACAACTGAGGTGGCAGGAGGGGATCTCCCACTTGATTCTTTTTTTTTTTTTTCTTTGAGACAGAGTCTTGCTCTGTCACCCAGGCTGGGGTACAGTGGCGTGATCTCGGCTCACTGCAGCCTCCACCTCCTGGGTTCAAGTGATTCTCCTGCCTCAGCCTCCTAAGTAGCTGGGATTATAGGTGCCTACCACCATGCCTGGCTAATTTTTTTATTTACAGTAGAAACGGGGTTTCGCCATGTCAGGCTGTTCTCCAACTCTTGACCTCAGGTGATCCACCCGCCTCAGCCTTCCAAAGTGCTGGGATTACAGACATGAGCCACTGTGCCCAGCTCTTATATATTTTTTTAATTGAAGAGTTAGAGAAGCAATCTCAAGGTCAGGACAACTCACCCTGAGGTTCTTCTCACTTGTCAGGGATTGTGCTGGATTCTGACTTAGGTTCTGCCATCAAACACAGAATGCCCTGATCCTTAGAGGCAGAGGCAGCTCTTCAGCCTATGGGGTAAATAACCAGGGAATGGAATTCTCACCAATTCTTATTTTGTATGCTGAAAGTTTTACTTCAAGATTTGGGCTTGCTTTTTTCTTTCTCTCTCTCTTTCTCTCTCTTTTTTTTTTTTTTCCAGTAACAGTTTAAAATTGGTGCCTTAGACACAAGCAAAAGGATATTAGCCCCGCTTTGGAAATAAGTATGAGCCCACATGTAATTTTTTAGTTTCTCCTCTCCCTTCACTTTTTGGTCTCTTGGTAGTATGCTAATTATGTTCTTTTTCTGCATCTTTTTTCCCCGTTCTTTGGCAGATATTATTACTTGTTTTGAAAGAGTAGGTGAAGAGCTGTTTTTAGGGCTCTTTGAAAAGGTACAGTATGGATGACAGTCTTGGCTAAATGTAATCAGATCCAGGAAGCTGGAGTCAGTGTGAGCTGGAATCAGTTCAAATGAACAAAGCACTGGCGCTCAGTGACAAGAATACAAGTGACCACAAAGTGTTAAACACATCTGGAAAGGGATTCTGACATCATCCTGAAAATCTTCGGGGAATACGTGTAGCCTGTAGACCCATTTCTCTTTGACCCTATAAAGATTCTTTAAAGAGTAATACCCTGAGTGGTTTTCTGGCCAGCTTGCCTGCTCATTTGTCTTTGAGGAGATGGAAGGAGACAATATGCCTCGTGGAGATCCACAGGCCCCAGAGGTGTATGGATTGTGCATTTGGAAGTGCTGAAGCTGAGAGACTGGGTCTCTTGGTGGACCCTAAGGGATCTGCTTTTCCTCTACTCATTGTCCCTACACAACTTTTCCTGGCAGCCGGCATTGCTGTTTAGATGGGTTGTTCTTTGCTGTTTAAGTTGTTTGGCAGTGGTGTGTCAGGATGCGGGTTTTCTGAATACTTTCGCAGCTGGTTACTTGAGTGGTGGTTAGGGAGGGGCTGTTCTGGTTCTGCTGTGGAGCTGTCGAGGTCGGGTGTCTGTCTGGATACTCACAGCTGGTCTATAGAGGAGAACGCTGTTCTCATTCTGCTGCCTTTGGTGGTGCTGTGTGTGGCTCTTTAGATGTGGGTGGAGATGAGCTGGGGGAGTTAATGAGATCTTTTTTGAGCTGCTTTTGATAAAGTAGTCTGCACTACAGGATTCATTGTGACTTTTTCCCTTAACTTGTGCATACTTCTCTGCTAGCCCTTGTGAAAGAGAGTTCAGCCCCTCTTGCCCTCTTGCTCTTTCACTCTCTCTTGCCCTTCTGCCATGGGATGATGCAGCAAGAAGACCCTCACCAGAGGCATGTTCTTTGACCTTGGATTTCCTAGCCTCCAGAACTGCAAGAAATTCTTTTCTTTTCTTTTCTTCTTCCTCCCTTCCTTCCTTCCTTCCTTCCTTCCTTCCTTCCTTCCTTCCTTCCTTCTCTCCTTCCTTCTCTCTCTCTTTCTTTCTTCTTCTTTTTTTTTAAAATTATGCAGTCTGTGGCATTCTGTTATAGCAGCATGAAATGGACAAAGACAGTCTCCATTTTCAAGAGCAAGCCCTTTTGTAGTTTCTGAGCTAATCATGACTGCAAAGGAAGTTCTATAGGTAGCGTCAGATCTACCACCTAGTAAACCTGCTACCAACCAGATCTAGAATCTAGGATTCTAGATCAAGTGCTGGGCAACATGATACCTCTGCAACTTGGCATCTCTGTATATCCCTCCAGTTGGTTCGGCCCATCAGGACTAACATTGGACCTCATATCCTAGTCTCTCTTGTAGGCAGAAGCCTTGCCTAAACTCTAAGCTGCTTAGCTCACATTCTGTCTTGCTTTTTTTTTTTGGAGGAGGTTCAGATATAAAATATACAGAAAAGAAATGTAATGAATCTCCATGTACCAAACACCTGGATTAAACAGTTATCTCCATTTTGCCAGATTTGTTTCATCTACTTCAATCTCCCTAAACATTTACGTTTGTACAGGAGAAACTGGATAAATACCTAATTCTACACCCTACCTCCCATTTTAAGTCATTTTTCAGAATAATGAGTTAGTGACCTAGTAACCTCCACTGTAGTGACCAGTAGTTTTTTTTTCTGAATATGGTTATGAACTCATAGATTATTGTTTGCATTTGATGTGTTTCAACCCATTGTAGTCACTATTAATTGTTTTAGATGCTCATATTGTCTCATCTTAGGTTAATAAGTATCTCTTCAAGTTGACTCCAATGGTCTTTTGACGTGATCCTGTTGGACTTCGATGGTTTCCTTGCTTTCTGGCAAAAAAAAAGATGTTCCAGGATCTATATCCTGCACCATACATGGAGTCAGCCATTTCTCTAGGGGGCCTTGATTCCTTTTAGTAGAGAACACAGTTTGGGCTGTAGGACTGAATTATTTTTGTGAACCTCCTCTCCTGCGATTACAGCCTGCACCCCTGCTTATAGCCAGTATGAACTCTTGTTGGGCATCAACAGATCGAAAACCACCATGTAGTTCTTCCTCACTCTTAACAAAGATTCATCTCTTGAGAATTTTGTGCTCTACCTCCATTGTAGTCTTTATGGTTCTGAAACTTTTGCTTCAGTCACCCTGAATTTTGCCAGCCATATGCATGCTATACCTTGGATTGCCAAACTGCCCTCACTGGAGCCAATTTCTCTGGTTAGAATAGTTGTCCCAACTCATGCTTAATACTCTAGTAAGCAAGGTTCCACCTGGGCTCAGGTTAACTTTTGCTCCCTGTGTTCTACCAGCATTCCATTTATCCGAAACCCTCCCTCACCTCATCAAGATCTTATTTGGTCTTTAATGATTTACTCTGCTGCTTCCTGGGTTCTAAAGAACCCAGTTCAGGAGTTCCTGTTTTAGTTCGAGATCTTATTGGCCTGTCTAATCAGGTTGGTGTCAGCCCAGCTAGGATTAGGCAGAGTGGTGTGGGGGGTTGTAGTGCACTTTTGGCACGGCATGTATTTGGCTGACTACTTCTCTATCTTTTCTTTCCTGTTGTAATTCATGAGTCTCAGCATCTTCTGAATGGTGTTTGGTGGG
Organism: Mandrillus leucophaeus; assembly: GCF_000951045.1. Lineage (NCBI taxonomy): Eukaryota > Metazoa > Chordata > Mammalia > Primates > Cercopithecidae > Mandrillus > Mandrillus leucophaeus. Next base: position 205,017 of record NW_012100032.1, read on the forward strand.
TCATCATGTTGATTTCCTGCTCTAGGGAGTAGCATACTCTGGCTGTGTATCATTGGCACACGGATTTAAGGTTAGATGATGGGCTGCAGTTTTGTTAAATGGAACAATATGAAGAGATGGCATTATAAAGAGGCTTGGCAGCAGGGCCCATTTGAATGGTTGGTTCTTGGTTCCCATGTTGATATAGGCAGATCCTTGACAGGAATTTTGTATGGCCCCAAATATGGTAAATCGCTGGTACATCAAGTCATCCTCAGAGTTGTCTCTGTAACTGTCTTGAATGCAGTTTTGTGAATCTCTGGAGATTGTCTGTATAGGGCTTAATCATTTAGTTATTTTAGTTGAGCCTGTTTAGCTTCTTCATAAGAAGATAAGAAATGTGAAAGAGATGCAGACAGTGGGGAAAAAGCTAGGAGCTTTGTTCCCCCCTTCTCTACTTGGATTCTGGAACTGGACTCATAGGTGAGTAGTGAGGAGCTGGGCTTAAGCGAATTAATCCTGGATCTAGCTCTGCTTTGTGCTTGCTCCAGTCCTTGTGTCAAAGTTCACTTTGAGCCACTCAGAATAGCATGTGGAGTGGTCATTCAGGACTGTGCTAACTTACACTTCATTTTATCAAATGGGAGATCCAGTAATTTATAGTCTATTATTTCTGGAGTCTGGAGATGGCTCTGTATAAGCTTTGCTGAAGCAGATTTTATTACATTAGAAGAGAACCTAGCTGGCTGCATCCAACACCAGAAGCTTTTAGATGCTAAGTAAAGAGGTCATAGTTAAGGTAACAGAATGACTCTGGAACCCATTACCCCACCCAAGAAGGAGAGTAATGAATTCCGGGTTGGCCTCTTTTCATTTCCCTTTGATTTTGAGTAATAAATTCCCTCCTTACTTCCCAGCTGAACAATTTGGGAGTCTGTATTCCCTAGAAAGACTCTGTTCACATACCCATCAGGCTAAATTAGGTGAAAACTCTTTGGCCTTAATGAATGTTGAAGGATTTTAAAGGGCTAATGGAAATTCTTCTAGAAGTAACAATTCCCATTCTGTTGGTGAGGCAGTTCTGAAGAAATTTCCTGAACCTCTTAGGTTATTTTATACAGCAAAAGAGCCAGCATTAGGTTTTCTTTGCTAATAGATGACAGGGAGAATGTAGACACTTGGAATCCATGGAGAATCCCTAAGTTGCATTTTAGCCTTTGTGTTTTGTCTCCTTTCCTAACCTTTTTATCAGAGCTGATCACAGGAAACAGCACGATAGATTTGCATGACTTATCTCCCTGCCTTCTCCTGCCATTCTTTTAGAAAGTGGTGAGTGGCTGCCTGCCAGGTAAAATCTGGGTGACAAAATCTAAAGTTAGATTCAGAGTTATAAGCATAGCCCCTACCCAGGTTGCTTCCAAAGAAAAGAAAGGAAAAATGTTGTGCAAAATCTTGCTTCCTTGCCTTTAAATTGGGTACTTACCACATTAGAATCGTGCATTGTGCTAGTTGTACTCCTGTTGATTGATTGATTTCATTCTACATTCATGGAACACCAACAATGTGCCTGGTACTATGCTGAGTACCTGAGATAAAAAGATAAACAGGAGTTGGTCCTTACCACTTAGAGCTCACAGTCTACTACTGGGAGAGTGTGGGAAGGTCTGATAAAAGCTATAATGGTCTTGCCACATAATTTGCTTTTGTATCTTAAAGCCAGTGGGGAACCATGGAAATATTTTAAGTAGGAGAGTGACATGATTCATTTGCATTTTATTTTATTTTTTAAATGAGGCAGAGTCTTGCTCTGTCGCCCAGGCTTGAGTGCAATAGTGTGATCATAGCTCACTGTAACCTCAGACTCCTGGGCTCAAGTGATCCTCTTGCCTCAGCCTCTTAAGTAGCAGGGATTACAGTTGTGCACCACTACACACTGCTTTTTTTTTTTTTTTTTTGGAAACAGGGGGTGAGTGAATAAGATAGTCTCTGCCCTCATGGAGCTTACATTCTAGTAGTGATGGAGTAGTGTGGTGGTAGGGAAGCAGACTATATACATGCAACAAATGATATTTTTTCAGATAGTGGTAAGTAATTTGAAAAAAAAAATAGAGCTATGGGAGTTAGAGTGTTTGGGCATTGGGATGGGTACTGATGGGGGTGGGCAGTGAAGGCCTTTTTGAGGAGGTGATATTTGAACTGAGACAGCTATGAGAAGATCTAGGCAAGAGTGGTCCTGATGGGTATAACAGCAAGTACAGGGACCTAAGATGTGAACAGGCTTGGCATGGTGTTTAAGCACCGTAAAGATGGTCAGAGTGGCTGGAGCATAGTGGAGCCCAGAGGAGCAAGTAATAGTTAGATGAGGATGAAGCACCTTCTAAACCATGGGAAGGAATCTGGATTAATTCCAGTGGAGTAAGAAACACTGTGATTAATTAAATCAGGGGTCAGCAAACTATAGCCCATGGGTCAAATCTGTCCTGCTGCCTATTTTTATGAATAAGCCATATTGGAACACTGTCACACACCATGGGTTTACATATCCTCCATGGCTATATTTAATGTTACAAGAGCAGAGTTGAGTAATTTCAACAGAAAACATATGGCCCAGAAGCCTAAAATATTTACTATCTGGCCTTTATAGAAAAAGTTTACTACCCCTGAATTAAATGATCTAAGTTTTGAGGAGACACTCTGGCTGCTGTTGAGATAATTAATGGTAGGCGACAAGAGTATATCTGAATAGTTCAGTTGAGAAATAACTAGGTATTGAGCTACCAGAAAGCAAAGATCACACCGTTTTTGTTCTGTTTAAATACGCCTAGCTATACTTTATACTCATTAAATATTGTTGAATGAATGATGAGATGCTGAATAAGGGAATGCCAGTGAATATGAAGGGGAAGTGAGGTTTTGAGAGATATTTAGGAGGTAAAAAATCAGTGCAGCTCACTGTTGACAAGGTGAATAGAAATAGGAGTAGGACAGAAGGAGGACTGTAGGTGCTCTTCAGGCTTCTGGTACAGGGATCTTGGTGCATGGTTGGTGTTCCATGAACATAGAATGAAATCGATCAATCAACAGGAGAAGTGGAGATACAAAGAGCATATGCTACCAGAAAGAAGGAGTTAACCTTTGGACATGGGACACCTGGGACATCCAGGTAGCAATGTCTAAAAGGTAGTTGGAAAGACAAAGCTCAATGGCATGATGCCTAGACTTATGGTAACCAGAATTCCAGAGTCATCAGCTAGTGTGGGCTCTCCTAAGAAGGGTGTTTGATGAGAAGGGCAGGGATAGATTCCATAAGGCATTCATTTCCATTACATTTTGGATCCAGAGAGGAGGCAAAGGTAACTAGCTGTGTGGACAGTTTGCATCAGTCAGTCAGGTCATCCCATGACCATGGAATATTTTTTCTGCAGAAGCTGATAGGCTCAGATGAAGCCTTGCCTTATCTGTTCCTCTGGCCGCCAACCTCTTTCTCTTAGTTGGGTTGGCTGGGGCAGCTGGGAGATTTCTTCCCAGACTCCCTGCTAATGTTGGAACATTTGTGGCCTTTTAATTCTGTAGGTGATTCATATTTGCATTTATCTTTTTTTTTTTTTTTTTTAAAGAGACAGGGTCTCATCCTGTCACCCAGGCTGGAGTGTGATGGCATGATCATAGCTCACTGCAGCCTCGACCTTCCAGGCTGAAGTGATCCTCCCACCTCAGCCTGCCAAGTAACTGGGACCATAGGTGCATGCCACCAAGCCCAGCTAATTTTTTATTTTTTTGTAGAGGCAGGGTCTCTCTATGTTCCCCAGGCTGATCTCAAACTCCTGGGCTCAAGTGTTCCTCTCACTTTGACTTTCCAAAGTACTGGGATTACAGGAGTGAGCCAACATGTTTGCATTTATCTAGTTGAGGCTATGGGTAGGTAGGAGGGTCTAGTTGTCCCTGGTGTTTTGTTAGAGCAAGAATTCTCTGACACAAGGGTTAGGCAAGTGGCTAAATTTTATTAAACATTGTTAAATATTAATAAATTTATTAAATATTATTAAATATTGTGGGTTCTTTTAACCCACAAAGCTAGATAAACTCCTTACATGTCCTGAACAATAGCTTCCCCTTTCCTTTTTGTCAGGGGAAGGGGAACCACAGAAATACTTAATAAAAAAAGCACTTGTGCTGAAAGTGGTCTTAAAACTGGATGCAAATCTCACCTTTACAAAAGTCCATTATGAAAACCCAAGGATGAAATCAACATTGTAAAGGGAGTAGGGAAGGAGGACCACTCTCTATCCCATTCTTCCACCCCCCTCATATTTTTTTCAGCATACTGTCACACCTCTGTTGTTTAGACATTTTTCGAAGACATTTTTCGAAGACATTTTAACCCAGTCTTACATATAATGTTCACATTTTGGGGTCCCATATGTTTTATGAGTTTCTCCTTTTCTAAGGAAACAGTTGAGTAATAGTTTTGCTACTCCTCTAACCTAAATTATTCCTGTCATGAGGTTAGTAACTTCTGACAGACAGAGGTAAGTAGTCTAAAGCCTGATTACCTGGTCCCAAAGTGGAGGAAATGGAGCCTTGAACCAAATAAATAGGTAGTAAAGGTAAATTTAAAATATGAAAAAAAAATTTTTGAAAGGCATCTGTTGATGAGTATTATTTCCACCTCTGTCTGGTCCACCCTGTAGAACCCGTGCTCCTTATTATATGTCACTCTTAATAGTTCCTTATATAGCTGTGCAGTGTTTATGTAAATAAAAGGAGATATGAACATATGTTCTTACCCCCTCACATTCTTTTACATGAAAGGTAACTCATTATATAACCTGTTCTGTACTATTTTGTCCTTAACAGTATGTCTTGGGGATCTTTCCATGTTGGTACAGAGAAAGCTTTCTCATTCATATATCAGAGCTGCATAGTATTCCATTGTGTGGATGGCTGCCTCCTACTTTATTGACTCAGTTCCTTACAAATGTGCACTTGAGTTGTTTCCAGTATTTGCTATTACAAGCAATACTCCAGTGAACAAAAGCAGCTTTTTAAAGGGTTGCACAGTACTGCATATGCTACTTAAAATGAGATTATTATTCTTCATTCTTAGAATGCCAGTTGGTTTTGTTGGTTGATAAATTCCCAATTACTCGTATTCACGAGTGCAACATTGATGATGAATCTGACATCCCTTCATAACTTAAGAATCATTAGTATTACTGCCCCATGGAGGCATACTATTCTATCTCAGGTTTATTTCAATAATAAAACCTTTGGAAATTGTAATAATGAAACCTACTTAAGGCCCTTTGCTTAAGAAGTCTGAATCACTGATCACTGCAATTACTGCCATGGCAGCTGTAGAGCAATTTAACAGGATAATAGTGAATAAGATAAATTACACTTCAGATTCTTAATGGATTGATGTGCAGAAGTATGCAAGGGAAGATGGGGGTGGGAGAGGAGCGCCTTTAAAATTTCAGCACACAGTAATAAAATAAGGAACTGGGCCATTGTAGCCGTTACTACTAGGAATTAGTCATCTCCTACAAACCTCTGGGGCTCTGTGGTGGGCAGAACGTCCTGTTTATTATAGACAACAAATTGGGTTAATTCTCTTGTTTGTGTGCCTCTGTGGAGTGGCTGGAAATTCTAGGTGATTTGCTAATTGTCTTATTTGGAATACTCCCCTTTCTACTAAAGAATTAGTATCTTTGATATAAAAATAGGGAGGCAGACCAGTTTTACAAATAGCTGCTGGCCAGGAGAATAACAGTTTCTGCCAGGTGAGCGGTTAAAAAAAGGCAGACTGGAAAAATAACTGTGGAATGGTGTTTCTTATTTACAAGGCTAACATAAAGTCTCCCTGTGTGTTGGGGATGGGGGAGGGGACGGATCGGTTAAGAAGTAAGTACAGTGCTTGCTTTGTATGTCCCTCGATTTGTGTTTAGGGGAGAATAGTGAGGATGTGGTCATGTGGGTAGGCGTGGGGCCCAAGGAAGGGGCCCAAGGAAGCAAATCCAGGAGACTTGGCTGCAGTTCTACCCTTATGGACATTCCTTGGCACCTGGTCACATTGTGGACACCTCAATATCTACTGGGTATTGATCTTGTATACCTTCACTCTCAGTACAAAACACTTAGCACCCATTATCTCATTCTTCCCCACCAAAGCCCTTGGAGATGAAGAGCAGGAGAATGAAGTCTTGTCTCTCTTAATGTTTAATCAGTATTAACACACCTTTAAGTGCCATTGGATTTAGAGCGATGTTGTGTTGATATTAAAGCAAGCTAAATTGTCTTGAAGTGTAGAAAGCACTTTTAGAAAAAGGAACAAGTTTAGGCTGAGAGAACAAGACAGATGAGGTTACTCCTCTAAGCTGGAAAAGATCTTGTGTCAAAGGGGGAAGCCTCAGAGATAATCTGGGCCAGAAGATTCTGTGTTCAAATCCTGGTTCTGCCTCTTGGTCAAGTTATATAACCTCTGATTTATAATTACTTTAATCCATAACATAAAGAGAGTGATATCTACCTTGCAGTTTTTTTTTTTGAAATGATTAAACGAGATAATAGAAATAAAGTTGGCCCTCAATAGGTGGTAGCTGATACTATTAATATTATTAACAGAGAGTCTTCTAAAAAGTCTCATTTATAGTTTTGGAGCAAAGGAAGGCATTCTCTTTTACTTGAGGAGATTGGTACTTCTGGCAGTAAATCAAGAGGGCTGCCTTTAGGGTTGGGAAGCATATTGACAGTATTGGAGGAAGGTGTTAGTTGCCATGGCAACCTGGGAATTCATTTGGAGGGAGAGTTGTGACTGGAGGTTATCTCACTGTAAGAGACTGACTGGTGGAGATAAAAAAAAAAAAAAAAGCTCGTCTGGCAGGAATGAAATCTTGCTTGCTGTATATCTGCAGGAAATACCAAGAGATGTGCTCTAGAGAAAGAGCCAAACATGAGTCAGAATGATGTGCAGGCCTTCTTCGGCAATGGGTGGTTGTGTCTTAGTGGGCCTAAATGCTGCCACCAGTTGATTGCTTTTGTTCGCATGTATTACTTTGGTAAAAAATAAATGTATGAATGGGATTTCAGTGAACTGTGTTTTTTCGTGGGGTTCTTTTCTTTTTTTTTTTTTTGTCATCTGAAAACATGACATCAGATTGTTGCATATTTTCCTACAGTTGGTTTAGTCCCCAAAAAGGTTTTAGTAAAAGAGCATGGATACAGAGCGTACCTGAATCATTTACCTTGTTCCTAAGGTAAATGACATAATGAATACAAATATTTCCTCTTGATTGGGCAGGTAAGACTTTTTTTTGTCCCTGTAAAGGTTCTTCTGATAGTGCCACTTGATGACTGATTTTGAAAAGCCTCTTGGTACGATGTACATAATGTCCATTGTTAGTTTGTCTGCTTGTTTAGTGCCTTTGCTGTTATCTGTTACCTTCTGATTGCAGCCTTGCCTGGAGACAGGGCTGGACCAAATGAACCCCTTACAACAGCAAGATTCTAGAGTTGCTATTTAATTTTTTACAGGCTTCCAGTGCTTACTCACATCTATTTCCTTCCTTCCCTTTCAAGTTAGAGGTAGTCATTTCACTTGCGTTGGCTGGCAAAATGTGGCCATACATGGCAATTCTGGGCAGAAGCAGTTGCCAGTATGGGACAGTTCAGTGCTCTCTTTTCCTGCCTTGGTGATTGTGAAAGTTTGTGAGCAGGTGGAACCTCTGTCAGTCTGAGCTCTTGAACTACAATGATGAACAGATTGCCCCTCCCTGACCCTTGTTGGATACACAACATAAAAAATAAATGACTTTTTGTGATGGTAAGCCACTGAGATTTTGGGGGTTGGTTGTTCATGCAGCAGAACCCAGCCCATTCTTAGTGCTTCAGTAGTCATTTAATACATATATATTGAGTATTTAAGTTTGTGCTGGGCACTGTTAGGTTGGGGATATAACAGTGAACAACACAGAAGTCTCTTCTCTAATGGAGATTACATCTATGAGGGAAACATAAGTAAACAAAGATAATTAAATATTGAGATAAGTGCTATAAAAGAAAATAAACAAGATCATGCGATACAAAAATCTCCAAAGAACAAAGAGGCTTGAAAAGGAAATGGGAATCCCCCAAGACACTTATTAATGAATTTTAATATTTCCCTATATGTCTTAAGACTCTGGATGCTTCTAGAGTAGTTTCTTATGCCTTGGAAAGGGGATAACACTGAAGGCAAGAGAGCAATGTGTTGTATTACTTGGTAGCATGTGACAAAATTAAATAACTAGTGTACTCCAAAATAAATGACAGCCAGGAATGATGTTAGTTTGCTCTGCATCTTTAGAAACTCATTAGTGTCCCACTGGGTTTAGTGGAAGATGAAATCTGAGCTTTGGTTATGTGCTGTGTTAAGCCCCTCCCCGAGGGCATCCATCTTCAGCATTCAGACTTTCCAGAGATCTAGTTGCTTAGTAGGTACTGGTCCAGTTTAATTTTATTAACCAGACTCTCACACTGGGGAGAAGTGGAATGTAAATTGATGCATAATGCTTATATCTTGTATAATATAATTTTGGAAGGAAATAGAATGATGACATATTTCCTTAAATCTTACTTAACTGCTCTCCAGTGAAAACTTTGAGAATGGTTATAACTTTTCTGGAAGAAACATAGGGATAGAGCTCAGGTCTGATCATTGAGGAACATTAGGTTCAGTGCCAGTTGGCAATGATGGTTTACTTTGTGTGACCGTAAGAAATCTCTCGGTATGAGAGTGGGCAGCACCTATTTTATAGCCTTGATAGGAAGAAGTGAGAAAAGTGTTACTTGGGATTTGTAATGGGGTAGGGAGAGCTTTATCTGCTTTTCTTTTCTTCCTTTTCTTTGGGGCAAACCAAAGCAAGGAGAATAGGAGGTCAGGGGAGGAGGCATGTCTAAATGACAGTTATAAGGAAGAATCAATTCCTTCAGAAACTTTGGGCACTGAAAGAGTGTGGGCTGTTTAATTCTATGTCCAAACTCAGAAACATGCTTTTGCAACTGCAGTGAAGGGAATTCAGAGTGATGTGCATGGTGACATTTGCCCCTCATCCGTCGAGCCAGTCTTATGATCATCCCTGGAGGAAAAGTGAGAATCTCTAAACTGGAGCTCAGATTTTTCTTTCTGTCTTGAATATTTTAGTCATCTCATGTTGGAACATACTCTAAAAATCTGATCTGGATGAAACTCCAGGGAAGTAGGAGAAATTGATCAAAGAACAGCATCGAAGACACACGCATCCTTGCAAATATATGGGTTTATTAATATAGTGTAAATTTCTGTGCCAGGACACATGCTAACAGTTTAATGATGTGTATAGCGAAGTCCCTTGTTAGCCCCATTCAGAAACTCTAAAATGAGTTGCAAGGCTGAAAGTATTGAAGCCAAAGGCCAAAAACAATGATCATGTTACCTAGGGTCTCATGAATAATTCAGCTGAGTTTAATGCTTTTTCCATGGTGAAAATAAAAGCTGAAATATTTGGAATAATATAGGCAGATTGTACCCCCCTTCCTTTTGGGAGGATGGTTGGTCATGAGGAATGTAAGGAAGGGTGGAGAAACATAAGGAATCTTTTCATATTTCTTTTAACTAAATATATGGAATCTCTCAACATTCTACCTCTAAAGAAGTAAAAATATAAAAATTTCAGTTGGAGATTTAAAGGTGTTCTCTTTGAATGTTCATTAATAACTGAAGATTTGGGCTTGAGAGGCGCTTAGAAAATGGCTCCTAAAGTCCTAGAAAGATGGTTATAGAAATACCAAGAGAGGAGGAATGCTTGATATTCTTGGTGATAGGAATGACTAAGAATAGTGTATTGGTCTGTTTCAGAAAGATAGTAGTAATTAGACATGAACAAAAGAGCACATGGATATTCTTGAAAGTTGTGTGCAAATTGAATTACTGTAAATGTAATCATAATTTAAAGGCATTAGAAAAGCATTATAACAAAACCTGCCAGAAGATGAGAATTATTTTTCATAAAGTGAATGTATTTCTGTCTCTCCAGTTCAATTTTTAAACCTAGGTTTTTGTATATTGATTTAACTTAAATTGAGACCTCTGCTGTTCAGGGGATAAAGCTCTGGACATTCTACATCCTTATACTTCAGTTCTTGCCTCTTAAATAGGTAAACTCTCCTATTTCTTTCTACTTTTCTCCTAAAAATAATGAGAAGATAAGCAAGTTAATGGAATCTAAGACTGTTTGAACTGGGAGGAGCTTAGAGATCATCTAACGCAGGTCACTTATTGGACTGAAACTAAGACCTAAAGAGGTTATGTCACTCTTCAGGGTCCCCACTAATAAAAGAGGCGGCCAATTATTATGAATAGGGCAAACATAACTCAAAGAAGGGATTCTTTTTATTAAAAAATATGAGAAAGGAAACAGACCTGACTGACACGGCTCATTTCTTTCATTCTCTATGGTTTTTTTTTGTTGGTTTTTTGTTTTTGAGGTGGAGTCTTGCTCTTGTTGCCCAGACTGGGGTGCAATGGTACGATCTCGGCTCACTGCACCCCCCTCCTCCCCGTTTCAAGCGATTCTCCTGCCTCAGTCTCACGAATAGCTGGGATTACAGGCATGTGCCACCACGCCCGGCTAATTTTGTATTTTTAGTAGAGACAGAGTTTCTCCATGTTGGTCAGGCTGGTCTTGAACTCCTGATCTCAGGTGATTTTCCCGCCTCGGCCTCCCAAAGTGCTGGGATTACAGGCATGAGCCACCACACCTGACCTTCTATATTTTTTATTGCTTAAAATATGATGAGATGCCTGGACATTCAGCTGCCATCTTGTGATGTAAAGTGCTGTGTTAACTCACTGAAGAATTGTACAAAACAACATGGATGAATCTCATAATAAGGAGTGAAAGACGTGAAACAAGAGTGCATCCTATATGATTCAATTTATATGAAATTTTAAAAGAGGCAGGACCAATCAATCTACGGTGACAGTAATCCCTATCATGGTCACCCTTATGGAAGGGTAATGACTGGAAGGGAGCCCAAAGGGGCTTTTAGAGCGCTAGCAATGCTCTGTTTTTTATCTGGGTGCTAGTTGCATGATTTTGTTCACTTTGTGAAAATTCTTTAAGCTGGCTACTTAAGAGTTGTGTTCCTTCTGTATCTACATTACATTTTAATAAAAGGTTTACATTTAAAAATGTAAACTATTTACAAGCAGAAGATGGGGCTTTGGGTAAAGTCCCATGGAATAGGTGGACTTAGAGTCATTAGAGAGAATAATTTTTAATTCCAATTTCTACACTGCCTCTAGGCTCTGAAGGCCATTTTCTTTTCTTTATGACACTTCAAGGTTGTTCCCTAGATTTGTTTTTGCCATCTCCAAATTAAAAATAGAGTCTAGAAAAACAGGATAGAGAATGCAGTAGTACAGCCGAATACACAAAGGCATTTGGCATAAACCATGGTATTTCAAATTGGTAGGATGGGAGAGAGGAATGGATTTTTCAATAACTGATTTTGAGACAACTGGGTAGCCAGTTGGGAAAAAATTAAATTGGATCCCTGTCTTCCTCCTTATATGGAAGTTAATTTTATATTGATTAAAATATACATGTACAAAATGAAACCATAAAATATTAAAAGAAAATATAGAAGTATATATTTTTAAACCATGGAATATAATGTAAGCCTGACTGAAAATTCAGGAGCTATGTAAGAAAAGATTGACAAATTTTAAAAGTTCTACATGGTTAAAAATAGTATCATAAAGCCAAAAGATGAACTGGGAAAGATATTTGCAACACATGAGAAGGGGCTAATTTCCTTTATACAGTGTTCATACAGTCAACAAAAAGTCAAAAAAGATCAGCAATCCAAAGAAAAAATGAGCAAAGAACATGAGCTGTTGTTTCAAACAGAATAACTAAATAACTCACTAACACCTGCAAAGACTTATTGCAACATGGAAACCTATGAACATAGGAAATGAATGATGCCAGGTCTTATTCATAATAGAGGAATACAAATTCAATTGCAAATACAATATGTAGTCATTTTTCACATATCAGATAAAAAACATTTGCTCATACATTGCATTCTGAGTACAGAGTAGCAAGAAGTCTCATATATTGTTGAATGGGCAGTATCAGAAAGAATTTAAAATGTATATACCCTTTGACTTACTGGTTCCCTTCTAGGACTTTATTCTGTAGATACACCCACATCTACATTCATTACAACATTGTTTATGGCAGCAAAAAATTGGAAACAATGGCAGGTACCACCAAAAAGGGACTGGTTGAATAAATGAAAGCATAGCTATGCAGTGGAATGCTATGCAGCTGGTAGAAAGAAGGGGCAGATTGATACGTTCTATACGAAAAAATCTCCGAGATACACTGTTAAATGAAAAAAAAGTGGCACATGTGCCACGTTTTAAAAAGGGAGGGAGCATATACACAGATGCTTGTATACACAGAGAATATTTCTTGAAGGATATATAAGAAAATGGTTTCCTCAGAGGTATAGAACTTTGGGGAAGGGTAGGGATGAGAGGGAAACTTGCTTGTCATTGTTTACTGTTTCGTATTGAGAATGTTTTCCCCAGGTGAATGAATGTTATACTCATTTAGGAAAACAGACAAAACCAATAAAACCAAACCATTTCTATATAGTGATTATTAACGGAGATGCCATTGGCATTTTAGATGCATTTTGGGACTGTTCCCCACATTCATGACATTACATTCCTTTCCCTTTGCACTAAGTGCCAGTAGCACTTCCCTAGACACTGATAAACAAAAAGTGCTCCTCTAGATTTCTGAAAAGGCCAGGGTGTGGATTGGGTTGGTGGTGGTGTTTGAGTCTAAAAGAATGTAACTTCTCTTAGGGTTTCCTAATTTCCAGGTTATGTTGGTCTGGCAGGGTCTTGACTGACATGGACGGTTATGGACCTTTACTTAGCGAAAAACTTGAATGAACTTCCTTTCTAGAACTCACGGTTTTCATTCAGTGAGACTGGACTTTGCCCTGGAGCAGTGACTGGTCAGGGAGCTGTATCTAAGTGGGAGCTGCACCTGTGTGGGCAAAAGTGTGGCGCTCAGATTTTTGTAACAATGGGCAAGATTTCAGGAAGCAGGATTTTGGTTCCTTTGCTTTAAAAAGCATGGAGAATGGCCGAATGTGGTGGCTCACACCTGTAATCCCAGCACTTTGAGAGGCTGAGGTGGGCAGATCACCTGAGGCCAGGAGTTCGAGACCAGCCTAGTCGACACGGCAAAACTCCGTGTCTACTAAAAATACAAAGCTGAGCATGGTGACACTTGCCTATAGTCCCAGCTACTTGGGAGGCTGTGGCACGAGAATCACTTGAGCCCAGGAGGCAGAGGTTGCAGCAAGCCGGAATCACACCACTGCACTCCAGCCTGGGCAGCAGAGCGAGACTCCATCTCAAAAAAAAAAAAAAAAAATTAAAAAAAGCATAGAGGATTGGTTGTATCCTAATAGCACTGTTCCATTTTTCTGTGGTGTGCTTTTTAGCTTTTTTCCTAACAAAAAAATCTTACCACATGATTCTCTGCCAACAGATTTTCCTGAGCTGGAAGGAACAGATGTTTCTGTTGGAAATGGGCATCTGTTTCTCCCCTCACTGTGGCGTGTGCTTCCTATGAGCCCAGGCCCATGTAACAGTGAATTATCATTAGAAGGCTCTCTCGTAAGATTCACACGGAAGAATCTGTAAGACCCTAGTCTTCCAGGAGGTCCGAAGGAGAGCAGAATGGAGGGTGAGCCTCAGAGCACAGAGCAATGCAAGGGGAAACAGTGCTGCTGTCCTGTCTGCTTGGCAGTGACCAGCAGCTGCATCTGGCCCTCATGAAACAGGAGGCGAGTTACTGAGACAGTAGAGAAACCCTGAGTCTTTAGAACTGTATTATCTACCTGGGCCTTATAACCTGGACATTCTCAGGGGTAAATTATATCCAAGTAGAAATCTTCCTTCTCAGAACATACCCAGAAATAATGATTCTCTATTTTGAGTACTTTCTTGTGCAGTATACTAACCAGGTGCCTACTGCTATAAATTAATTTTTTTTCTTTTTTCTTTTTCCTTTTTCTCTTTTTTGATGGAGTCTCGCTCTGTCACCCAGGCTGGAGTGCAGTGGCACGATCTTAGCTCTCTGCAGTCTCAACCTCCTGGGTTCAAGCGATTCTCCTGCCTCAGCTTCCTGAGTAGCTGGGATTACAGGCATGCGCCACCACGCCCAGCTAATTTTTGCGTTTTTGGTAGAGACGGGGTTTCACCATGTTGACCAGGCTGGTCTTGAACTCCTGAGCCAGGTCCTCCACTCGCCTCAGCTTCCCAAAGAGCTGGGATTACAGGTAAGAGCCACTGTGCCCAGCAAATTTTTTCTTTAATCTAAGTGTACATATTAATGCATAGGAAATCCCCACCTTTCCCCAACCCCCTAGTTTTTCTTTTCCTTTTTTTAAAAACTGGATTTTCTTTCATTCTTTCTCTTTCCGCTTCCCATCCCTTGCCCTCCCCAAGGAGTGTCGTAGGTACCCCCAGACCATTGCCTCAAAGCATTCAGGATAGTGCTCTGCTGATTTAAAAAAAAAACATTTAAAATAACATTTCCTGCTTTTTCCTGCTTTTTCTAATTAGAAAAGCAACATGTTTATCATAGACAATTTGGAAAATACAGAAAAGCAAAGTGAAGAAAATAATTATCAAGGAAAACAATATACCTTTCTTTTAAGCCATCATTTTCTCTCCATCTTTACAGTCACAAACTCCTTTGTTCCACTTTTTATGTCTTAGAGTAGCTGGGAGTTGGCACACAGATGGTTGGAAGTCCTTGGATCTCTCTGTCTCCCTGTGTTGTAAGAGTACAGAAATATAGCAGGCAGCTCTTTGGCTTTGTTTTGAAGCCCTGCAGAATGGGAGAATGCTCTGCATCACTGGAGGACATTTGACTGCATTAATCTCCCAAGAAGAGTGGTTGCTGGGAGGAATGAGCAGAAGGAGTGGTGTGTACTAGACTGTACAGGAGTCTTTCCTCCCAAGGCCTGGTCAGCTTTTGCCCTTGGACAGGGAAAGAGAATATCTGGGGATTTATATTTTCTACCAGAATTTGAGCCTTGTCACCTTGACTCTCCCCTTGTGTCCTTGGGTTTTTTAAATGGAACCTCTTTGTTGTAAAATGTTAGTTGTACAGTTGAATTTTTCAGAGTAGAATTGGGATCCAGAGTGAGAAACTTTCTCCCTGAAGGGGCTCCCTGGACTTTTGCTCTTGGCGAGTTGCTGGCAGATACTGACACTAGAAATAAGTGTCAGAGAGTTCTGATATCACTTCAGTTTCAGACTGACCCCGGAACACCCCTTGAGGACAGCAGTGTGTAAGCTCAAAAGAGATTGTCCTAATTTTGATGACCCTCAGAGTTAAGGCTTCTGGGGGAACTCTTCATTTTCGTAAAAACCCCTCTGTGGGTAGTCACTGTGTTGAGAGATGAGAATTTATGAGCCTTTACTGTTGAAGTTGTTTTTATGACATCATAATATGTGCTTCTACAACTGGATATTGGGCTTGGGAGTGTAGACATTGTGGGGCCAGGAGCTTTGCAGACTTCCCTTATTCCCAATTTCTTGGATTTTTTTTCTATCCCTTCATTCAGTTGATTTTGATGCCCTAGTATCTTTTCCTAGATCCCAGATCAAGAGATACTTTTATTCCTAATTCTCCCTCTGAAAATTCTGTGTCTTTCAGAACAAGACAGGGGAAAAGAGAAATGAGCTTATTAAAAACTATGATATCACAAGGTCAGGAGTCCAAGACCAGCCTAACTAACATGGTGAAACCTCGCCTCTGCTAAAAATACAAAAATTATCTGGGCATGGTGGCATGTGCCTATAAATGCCAGCTACTCAGGAGGCTGAGGCAGGAGAATCGTTTGAACCCGGGAGGCTTAGGTTGCAGTGAGCTGAGATGGTGCCACTGCACTCCAGTCTGGGCGACAGAGCAAGACTCAGTCTCAAAAAAAAAAAAAACTACGATGAGCTGGGCATGGTGGCTCCTCACGCCTGTAATCCCAGCACTTTGGGAGGCCAAGGCGGGAGGATCACTTGAGCGTAGGAGTTGAAGACCAACCTGGACAACATAGTGAGACCTCATCTCTACTAAAAATAAGAAATTAAAAATTCGCCGGGTGTGATGGCATTTGCCTTAGTCCCTGCTAATCCCTGAGGCTGGAGTGGAATGATTGCCTTACCCCAGGAGTTCAAGCTTGCAGTGAACTGTGATCATGCCACTGCCCTCCAGCCTGGGTGACAGAGCAAGATCCTATCTAAAACAAACAAAAAACTATGATGGTTAAAAAAAAAAAAAAATCTTGGTGAACAACCTCTCTGGATTGTAATTTCTCAAAGAAAAATATGATGTAAAGATTATTTCTCTTGCTCTTCCTTCCAGGTATTTCATCAAAAAGCATAAATTCCTGAGCTTTGCTGGCAACCATATTACTTTTTCTCTCTTCCTCAGTCCCTGTACCTTTCCTCTTTGTCCATTCTGGAATTGTGGGGGTGATAAATGGATTCAAAAATGCTGTTAAGGGTGATCTTTAGGTAGGCACAGATTCTTTATGATATATCCCTAATTAGGAGCCTTTACAGGTTCTCCCCAAAGCCTCTTTGTGCAGGAATAGGAGCCTGCTGTGTTTTAGACTGGATGGGGCTCTGACCAATTATTTTTTGTCTTTCCCCACAGGGCATCGTAGTAGGTGCTCAGTGAAGATGTGTTGGATTGAAGTGGTTTGAATTAAATATGATTTGTATGTAATTTTATATTCAAATAAAGTCTGTTCCTGGTCTGAGTTACTTTTCAAATTATATATTGTTACTCTGAAGATTGTCATTTCCTGAATTTTATTTCCTTTGTTCCTTTTCACCCACTTGCTTCCATTGTTCCAAATTTAGTCGTGTTGGAAGTGAGACTAGATAGGTGTGGAAATAACTGTCGAATTAAATTGTTCAGTCAAGGGAAGAGGGGGTAAATGGCTAAAGACATCAGAATCTTTTGTGTGGATTTTAGGGTCAGAAAATGGAAACTGGTAGAGCAAAAAGGTCAAAAAGTATAAGGAATACCCTGGTTTGCTTTAAATCTCTATTTGCCTTAGAGCAGTCATCTGCAGTGTGGTGACCACAGGCTTTCTAATGTGTATGGGTTTAACTCCCTAGAGAGCAATATTCCTTTGGGGTGAGGAGAGTAGGGGGCAGATTCTTTCCTTCCAGGGGCCTTCTCATTGCCTTCTTTTTAAATTTTTAAATTTTTA
>NW_012100032.1:222435-291559 GCF_000951045.1 Mandrillus leucophaeus
GGGGCTTCACTACGTTTGCCAGGATGGTCTCGATCTCTTGACCTGGTGATCCGCCCTCCTCAGCCTCCCAAAGTGCTGGGATTACAAGTGTGAGCCACCGCGCCAGGCCCCATTGCCTTCTAATAGCCCTTTTCTCTTCTCTTTTAGCTCTTGGCACTTGAATTCCTATGACCATTCCCAACACCCCCACATGAAAGTGAGGTGAAAATGCCATCATCTTTCTGCCTATCCTGCTTTTAATCATCTTCCAATACAGCAGCAAGTGCAATTCTAGTCCCTTTCAACCCCTTCCATATGGGTGTTAGACTGAATGTTTAACTTCTTTATGAAAATGCACATTAGCCATTCAGAAACTTAATCTCCTAATGATTTGTGTGTATTGGTAAAAAAGAAAAGCCATCATCTCTAACTGGTATACTCAGATGTTCCCTTTGGTACACTGATGGCAAGATTTCAGAAGTGAAGGACCATTTAATTTAATTTTGCAGATGGCAGGAGGTAAGCAGGAAAGCTTGGTCACAATATGCCCCCTCCTGGGAGAGTGGATTCAGTAAATTCAGGTTGCTGAGAGCCTTAGACGTGAGAAATTTAACCCTCTGCCTTCTTTCCACTTCCCCTCCCTTATATAAAACTTGGTGTTTTTTTTGTGTGTGTGTGTGTGTGTGTGTATAGGGTGGGGTAGGGGGTGGAGTTGAGGAAGGGTAGGAAGGTGGAGGGAAGAAAATTGCCTGGGTTGAAAAACCAGTGACTGATGTGAGATTACCTCATAGTGATGCTGCTTTGGGCATATGGATTATGACTAGATACAGATTAACCCATTCCTCTTTAATTGTTTTATGGCCTCATCCTTCTGAAATTGCCCCCTTGCAACCTGAAATCCTTTGGGGGGGTTTATCCTTAGGCTGGGAACTCCGCTTGCTGTTGAGAAATAAACCTGCCTCTCTCCAGAGCACGAGTTCCACAGTGAAACTGAGGAGTAGATGGATGAGGAATCTTCTTTTGTTTTATTTTTAGGTGGTGCCCTTTTCACAGGGAAGCAAGCTCAGGATTCTGAATTTGTTAATTGCACAGCAGCTGGGTATTTGCTGCCTAGTCCTGTTGAAATTCCAGGATTGGATATCCAAGCTGTTGGCTTTTAAGATACATCCCCAAATGGTCATCTATCACTCTCTTTTTTTTTTTTTTTTTTAGACGAAGTTTCACTCCTGTTGCCCAGACTGGAGTGCAATGGCGTGATCTAGGCTCACGGCAACCTCTGCCTCCCGGGTTCAAGCGATTCTCCTGTCTCAGCCTCCTGAGTAGCTGGGATTATAGGCATGTGCCACCACACCTGGCTAATTTTTGTATTTTTA
Source organism: Mandrillus leucophaeus (assembly GCF_000951045.1). Classification (NCBI taxonomy): domain Eukaryota; kingdom Metazoa; phylum Chordata; class Mammalia; order Primates; family Cercopithecidae; genus Mandrillus; species Mandrillus leucophaeus. The sequence goes on from NW_012100032.1 coordinate 223,788, forward strand.
GTAGAAACGGGATTTCTCCATGTTGGCCAGGCCATCCATCACTCTTTTCAGCCAATAGTCACACCCAAAATTTTAGTGACTTTCACAGTCTGCCTATTGGATAAATTTGGTTTCAGATCTTGCCAAAATGAGGCAAAATTGTTTTTCTTCATGCTTCAGAGCCATGCTGCTCTATAAGGAAGTCTATATTAAATAGGAAGACATATTTCTTTATAAATCATTCTAGATGGTGGTATTCAGAAACTTGACAAAATTATCTTCCTAAAACTTGTTTGTTCCTGCTTACTAAAGGTTAATAGAAGTAGCTCATGGATAAGTTGTGAACTTTTTAAAGTTTCTGTTTTTTTCTTAAATCCCTCCTGTCTTTGCTCTTTTCCCTTCCTTTGTGGTGGCTGCCAGTCCTGCTTTGCAGGTAACTTCTCCCTCATGAAAACAGAGGAGGATCTGATATTATTAATTTATCCTGATAGTTTGACCATTGTAATGTTGTCAGTGAACATTTGCATTTCAGTTGTTTATCTATGAGTAGAAGGCCCACTGGCTGGGAGTGGTAGCTCTTGCCAGCACTTTGGGATGCTGAGACGGGCACATCACTTGAGGTCAGGAGTTCGAGACTAACCTGGCCAACTTGGTGAAAAATACTAAAAATAAAAAGTAAAAAAATTAGCTGGGCATGGCGGCGCACACGTGGTGTGCTACTTGGGAATCCCAGCTACTTGGGAAGCTGAGGCATGAGAATTGCTTGAACCAGGGAGTCAGGGTTTGCAGTGAGCTGAGATCATGCTACTGCACTCCAACCTGGACGACAGAGTGAGACTGTCTCAAAAAAAAAAAAAGAGAAGAAAATAGAGTAGAACACCTTCTTTTTCTTTTAGCCACTACCAAGTGGGTGAAGAGATATTTATATCGTATGTTTTACAATTACTGATTCATTTATTCATTCACTCATCTGTGCAACAGGTATTTTTTGATTATCATGTATCAGACACTACTCTAGATGCTTTATTTCAGTCAGTACAATAAAGATCTCTCTGTGAGTTAACATTTCAGTGGAGGAAGAGGGAGACAAAGAATAAACATGATGAATATATAAATTGCTAGTATTTAGAAGGTAATAAGTACAGTAAGGAGCATCAAGAATGCTGGGTAGTCGTGAGGGGAGTTGCGTTTTTAAAATTTTTCTTCTTTCTTCTTCTTCTTCTTCTTCTTCTTTTTTTTTTTTAAAGAGACAAGGTCTCTCTCTGTTGTCCAGGCTGGAGTGCAGTGGCACCATGATAGCTCATTGCAGCCTCCAACTCCTGGGCTCAAGGGATCCTCCTGCCTCAGCCTCCTGAAGTACTTGGGACCACAGTCATGTACCACTATGCCTGGCTAATATCTTAATTTTTAATTTTAATTTTTGTAGAGACAGGGTCTCATTTTGTTGCCCAGGCTAGTCTCAAACTCCTGGCTTCAAGCAATCCGCCCACCTCAGCTTCCTTAAGTACTGGGATTACAGGTGTGAGCTACCAGTACCTGGGCCAGGTTTCATTTTAAAATAAGGAGTAGGGAGCTTTAAATGAGGCCTCATGGAATAGGTCACATTTGTGCAAAGATTTAAAGGAGGTAAGAGTGTAACCTGCATGGATATTGAGGGAAGGGCATTTCAGGCAGAGGAAACAGCCAGTTTAAAGGTCTTAAGGTGGAGCCCTAAGGCTCGAGTGTGCTTGGTGTATTTGAGGAATGGCAAGAAGGCCACTGAGGCTGAAGCAGAGTGGTCTGGTGGGAATGAGGGGAAAGTACTAGGAGATGAGGTCAGAGAGGAGAGAGTGAGAGGTTTTTAGGAGGAAAGGAGGAGATGCCTGATCACATCATGCCATGTTAGGATGTTGGCTTTTATTCTGTAAATATCTATATCTACATCAATTATATCTCTATCATGTAAACACTCTCAGATCTTACAACTTTCCATCTTTATCGTCTTCTGAACTCCATAAGATCTTTCTAAGAATTGAGGGGAAAGTTGATTATAAGGGAGAATATACAAAACCTTGCATTGAAACCTTACTAGAGACCTGGAACCTACTCTTTTTGGGACTTGGCAAATTGATGAGATTCCATGCGCCCCCACCCCCCATTCTCTGGCAGACAGAACAGGAATACTTATATAGCTTACTCTCATCCCAACCTTTCCCTTCGTCTGCTTCAAGAATCTCAAATACTTACAATTTTTGGCATATTTGACATTATTTTAGTTAATTTCTGAACGTGTTTTCCCACTGTTAACCCTCTTACCCCAGACAGCATTTTGAAACACTTTTTTCTCTCTCTTTTTTTTTTTTTTGGCAGGGTCTCTGTCACCCAGGCTGGAGTGCAGTGGTGTGATCATGGCTTACTGTAGCCTTGACTTCCTGGGCTCAGGCAATCCTCCCACCTCAGCCTCCCGGGTAGCTGGGGCCACAGACATGCACCACCACACCTGGCTATTTTTGTTTGTTTGTTTTTTGTAGAGACAAGGTCTCCTTATGTTGCCTAGCCTGGTCTTGAACCCCTGGACTCAAGCGATGCTCCTGCCTCAGCTTCCCAAAAGTGCTGGGATTATAGGCATAAGCCACCGTGCTCGGCCCTGAAACACTTTCCTATACCGGAAATGAACTTTCTGACAGCATCTCATTAAATGAAATAATAGAAGTGAAAGCACTTTGAAACTCAGAAAGTCCAGGAAGAAATCGGCAGGCTGTTTCCACTCTCTTCATTTACCCACCTGCATGCTGGAGGATGTACATAGCCAGAGGATCACTTTGGAGGCATTTCATTTCATTGGGGGAGGGGGGCGGGGGGCAGTTCTTTTGGCCAGTTGAATTTTGGGCATATCTGGATCTAGTCTAGCCCCGACCTCGTTACAAGTCCCTGGATTTCTTTGTGCTACAAAGTCCAGCATTGGTGTGGTTTTTCGAGGAAGGATATAGAATGGTTTATTTTGGATGAGAATTTCATTTTGTGTACCTGATTTTGTATTTTTTTTTCCTCTTAAGACAAGGTTTCACTATGTTGCCCCAGATGGTTGCCAGCTCCAAGGCTCAAGCAGTTCTCCCCTGTCAGCCTCCTGAATAGCTGGGATTACAGAAACGTACCATTGCGCCCAGCCCTTTTGTTTTTGAAAGCTGTCGTGTTACTGCTTAAAGTCTCCAAATTGTTATTGAGAACACTGACCAGAGCCCTGTCCATAGACCAGTGTTTTTCCAAGTGCAGATTGTAACTCCTTTGCAGAGTAGGTTGTGGAGCCATTTTAGCTGACTACTCACCAACTTTCTTCAAAATGTAAATGGAATAAGATAGAAAAAGAATGAAAAATTGTAAAGTGGATTGGATGCAAAAAGGGTAAATATTGTTGTGTCAATATTTGGTGGGTGTGTATATGTTCACATACTGGGTCACATTATAACATGTATTGCTCATTATGGGTTGTGTTCAGAGAAAATTCAGAAAACACTGTCTCAGACTGTCCCAAAGTTGTGTTTGCTTATTATGGGGACTGATGAGGATAGAAGATGAGTGGCTCAGAAGGTTGTATCTTGGTGAGATAAAAGAAGACATCAAATGACAGTTTTAGAAAAATAATCCCAATTAAGTTTGTTACTCTTCTATGAAGGTAGAAGATCCTGTGCCAGAACATTATGCTCTTCAGGTCAACAGGAACTAAGCTTGTTGTTTCTCTCTGCATAAAGAATTGTGCAATTTCCAGTGGGAACTTCCCTCTGGAGGTGGAGAGGGAAGGGGAAGGAAGAGTAGAGATAGAGGCAATTAGGCAGAAATCTTTATTGTAAGTCTTAGCTGACCCAAGATCTGCACATAGTTAACTCTGAGGCTTTATTGGAATCTGCCAAAGATTCATTGTTAAAGACAGGGAAAGCACAACTCATTTCCATTGATTTCAGTTCAACATTTATGCCAGCTCTGCTCTAGGTGCTGGGATGTAACAATGAATAAGACATGGTTCAGGACTTAACGGTGCTCCTAACCTGGCAGGGAAGACAGATGTAAATTGCTAATTATTGTACATTGTGCTGAATGTCATAATACAGTGTAAAATGCTCCAGTTTATGAATTAGAGGAACTATGCTTTCAGCCTTTTATTCTGAGAAATGTGCCATTTAACAATAAAGAACTGGGATACAGGTTTCTTTTCTAAAATTTGGGGAAGACTACTTTATTGAAAAGGAAGATGAAATTTCCAAGGGAATCAGGTTCATCCAGTCAAGCTATTGTGTTATTTTGTGTCTTTTCCTCTAAAAGTATTCTAATGTTAAAATTTTTTAAAAAATCAACTTGACATAATACACACCTGCCCAGAGAATGTGGAGACCTGTAAAATAATTTAAAACGATTTTTTTTATCGTATCCTTAAAAAATAGTGGCAAACATAGTAATAAGAACTTGAGACTGGGTGTGGTGGCTCACGCCTGTAATCCCAGCACTTTGGGAGACTGAGTTGGGCAGATCACTTGAGGTCAGGAGTTTGAGACCAGCCTGGCCAACATAGCGAAATCCTGTCTCTACTAAAATACTTATAATCCTAGCTACTCCAGAAGGTGAGGCATGGGAATCGCTTGAGCCCAGGAGGTGGAGGTTGCAGCCAGCTGAGATCACACCACTGCACTCTAGTCTGGGTGACAAAGCAAGACTCTGTCTCAAAAAAAAAAAAAAAAAAAAGAAAAAAGAAAAAGAAAAACAAAAAACCTGGAGTGCTTTTCTTTGATGGAACTTGTAACACTTTGCTTTTACTTTCTTATTGATCTTTAAAATTAATAATAACTTTTTGGGACATGTAAAATCATGACAAATTCTACAAAAGTTCCCTCAAAGCAAGTCATATAGTCTGTTCAGGGTACAGAACCTGAATTCACCAGCTCCAGGCTGATTCACTTTTGTTAACTGCATCCAACCTAAGCCTGGAACCAGATTGAATCAAATGCTAAGTTTTAATGTCTTTCATTTGGTTCTTTTATTTAGTTCAGTGTTTCTTACTGCTAGCTGACTTGGCTCTGAATTTTGTTCCTGCCTCAAGCAAATTCTGAATATGCCCATCTATGGATTTGAACAGTAGGATGTTTTTTCAGAGGTGTGAAATGATCAGGCAGCTCGATAACTTTAGACATACTGTACGTTATGAAGCATTTTCTTGCTTCTTGTTGTCTTTTTCTGGTGGATTGAGTCAATGCAACTAGTAGAATCTTTTCCACTTATGTTATCGAGGCATGTGGTTGAAAAGTGGCCTTTAAATGGTGTGAGGTGGGTAGGCAGGGGATAAATTCTTACCACCGTTTCTCGGATGAGGAAAGTGAAACTCAGAGGCCAAAATCTTCTGACTCACACAGTGATTCTGGGGATGTCTCTAATATCTAAATGATGAGACTGATCTACTTGCAAGGTCAGGGCATGTGGTCATTTTCTTGCTAGCCTTCGGATCACCAAGCTGTCAGCATTTTGAGGGGGAGTATTTGCATTTTGTTTTATTTGGAAAATTCAGCTTGAGGGAGGCATTATTAGAAGATTCTTAGAACCCTCGAGCCCTCTGAAAATGAAAAGTCTCACATTTCCCTTCTACTTTGGCTCTCTCTTGGAGGGGATCACTTATGTCATTAAAAACATTGTAGTTTGCTTATCTAATTCACACTCTGTGTTCACATTAATAGCTTCCCATTGCTCTTAAGAACAATTCCATACTTCTTCAGACTATTTGCAATACTCATCAGAGCTTGACCCCTGCCTCTTTCAACAGTTTCATCTTCTTTTCATCTTCTCATTTAAATTCTATGCTCCAGTTACCCTGAATTTCTTCGATTATTTTAGTTCCTTGCATGCAGCTTCTTTTCTCTTGCCTCTGGGACTTTGAACATGCTGTTGGTTGGAGCACTTTTCCTGCCTTCTTCCCATAGGTAATTCCAATCCTTTAAGTCTAGCTCCTCTGGGAGCCCCTTGCTGAGCCCTAGACCAATTTCTATATATTCCTACAGTGTCGTCTTTTTCCCTGATAATGGGCTTTTTACATTGCAATTACTTCTTATAGTCTGTCTTTCTGGTAGACTAGATTCCTTTGGAAGGCAGGCCCAAGAAGGTGGTTTAAATTACTGGAGTCTGATTAAAAAGACTTTTATATTAGACTGATATTTCCCAACATTTAAAAATGTATGAACTTGGGCCGGGCATGGTGGCTCACGCCCATAATCCCAGCACTTTGGGAGGCCAAGGCGGGTGAATCATTTGAGGCCAGGAGTTCAAGACTAACCTGGACAACATGGTGTAACCCCATCTGTACTAAAAATACAAAAATTAGCCAGGCATGGTGGTACACCATTGTAATTCCAACTACTTGGGAAGCCGAGGCGCACTAGAATCACTTGAATCCAGGAGGCAGAGGCTGCAGCGAGCCAAGATCATGCCACTGCACTCCAGCCTGGGCAACCGACTGAGACTGTCTCCAAAAAAAAAAAAAAACAAAATGAACGTCTTTCAGAGTAATATAATTTTGTGAACACCCTCAGGAATTTAAAAAATGTCATTACTTTTATAACTATTATAAAGCAAATTTATGTAAAATATTTTCTTTTACATCAACATTAAATTATTATACAGCTTATTTTAATATACACTTTAAAATTTAATAGCCTCCATTTTATATAAAGGTGTTTTCTCATTTAATAGGTGATGTACACTATTTAATTTATTTAAATGAATTATGTAAGAGTGTGATTTGTTTAAAGATTTTTAATAAAATATAGTGCTTAGTTTGAGACCAAATATACGTTAAAAATATAGTTGGAAATTTAATTACTTGTTTACACATGTTTTAAAAATAAGAGAAACCTGCATTCTTGACGTAATGTTTGGAATTTTTGCATTTCATACTCTAACATGACTACTTCTTACATGTAGTTTTTAAGTTTTGTTTCTACATGGTAGGGGTTACCACAGAGAGGTTCAACTGCATATCTACAAGGGAGTAACACCTTGTAGTTATGGAATGCCTTTTCTCTAACAGTTACAAAGCCAATTTGGATATGGTTATCCCTATATCTTATGTCTTTACCATTGGATTTTGAAATACTAAAGATTTAATCAGATAAACGTAACACAGTGATCTGGTGAAAATCATCTAGATGTGAACTGGATGGCTTGGTACCGTGAGTACTGGTAGTGTGAATCTCTTAAGCCTGTTTTTATGCTTCTAGTTAACAATTGGGTTTTATCAGTGTCTTAGACTTCTTGTTGTTGGTTTGTTTGTTTGTTGTTTCTGAGATAGAGTCTCACTCTGTTGCCCAGGCTGGAGTGCAATAGTTTAATCTCTGCTCACTGCAACCTTTGCCTCCTGGGTTCAAGCGATTGTCATGCCTCAGACTCCCAAGTAACTGGGATTACAGGTGCCTACCACCACACCCGGCTAATTTTTGTATTGTTTTGTAGAGATGGAGTTTCTCCATGTTGTCCAGGCTGGTCTGGAACTCCTGACTTCAAGTGGTCCTCCCGCCTTGGCCTCCGAAAGTGCTGGGATTATAGGCTTGAGCCACCGTGCCCAGCCGACTTCTTGTTTTTAATCCACAGTCCACTACGATTGTACATTTTATGATATATGGCAAAGAATAAGAGCAGTGAAAAATTGTAGAATGCTCATACCATCTTGGCCTATCTGGTGGTGCAAAACAACCATGGCCTAGTTAGTGATGTTTATTAGCTCATCACCGCTAATCGTTGTGCACGCTCACTTGATATATCTGAGGCTCTAAACTGCCCAATTATAAAGGGATAATTGGGAAAACAATAAGGTTGTTGATTTTTTAAAAAAGGAAATGAAGGGGTTGCCATGATTGTGGTTAGCAGTGTGTGAAGATTCTAGAAGACCTGCTTGAACTCCTGGGGTGTTCACAGTCTATTGCTTGGTCAGGAGCCTTAGAAAACTTAGACATATGTGTTAGGAGACTAGGTTTTGAAACCTGCTCAGGGTTGCATAAACTTCTATATTAAGTTCCATGATGCCAGATTAGTAGTTCACATTTGCACAGTAGACATGCTATTGCTGTTCCTTTTCTTATCACAAAAAGAGCAGAAGATGCAGATTATACCTGAGACAGAAAGATACAGGGGAGACACTGAGCTTGTCGCCTACCTTTGGGTGCCTCTCATGCCTTGTATTTCACATTGAGCCTCACTTATCAGTGACACAGGGAATGGTCCTTTTGATTTCCATCTTCCCTGTGGCTGCCTGGAGGTAGGGGAGGCAGATTGTGCCACTTGCTGACATTATGTTGCTGTGGATTAATTGGAGGGACAGGGACAGGAAATTTTCCTAGTGGTGCATGTGTCACTGGGGCTCACAGGGGTACTTTTAAATCTTCTCCTCACTGGCCACTGTGATTCTTTGACCCTGGTTAAGTGTCAGCTTATTTGAAAGGGATATTCTTATTTTGTATTTAAATATTACCAAAGACCATCACACTTAAAAAAATTTTGTTTTTTTTTTTTTAATTTTTTGGAGACAGATTGTTGCTCTGTCACCCAGGCTGGAGTGCAGTGGCGTGATCTCAGCTCCCTGCAGTCTTTGCCTTGTGGGCTCAAGTGGTTCTCATGGCTTGGCTTCCTGAGTAGCTGGGATTACAGGTGTGCACCACCATGCCTGGCTACTTTTTGTATTTTTAGTAGAGATGGGGTTCTACCATGTTGGCCAGGCTGGTCTTGAACTCCTGGCCTCAAGTGATCTGCCTGCCTCAGCCTCCCAAAGTACTGGGATTACAGGCGTGAGCCACCACACCTGGCCCATCATACTTTCTGGGTTTCAGGATGCCAACAGATCCTGGATTCTGGCATCTGGATTATGGTAGCAATATTGAAAAAAATATTATAGTGGGGAGTAAAATTTAGGAAAACCTTGCAAATTTCTATTCTTACTAGCTTTGTTTTCATACTCCATAGTCAGCCCTGGGCAATTAAAACTTTTGTTCCAGTAAAGGTTTCATTCTAAAGAGGTTTCATTAATTATGAAAAATTCCCCATGGGCATTACATTGTGAATCCTTTTGTAGCTATCATAAATAATGAAGAAAAAACACTTGTCAAAATATAGCAGAGCTGACTAGATAATGCATCTCTCCTTTGATTTTTGATTGGTTTCCTTTTTTAAGTTTTAAAGGAATAACTCTTGATTATTTTTTTAAAAAGTAAATACTCATTATAAAAAATTCATGCAAAACTGAAAAGTAAAAAGAAGCCAGCAATAAATTGTTCCAAATCCCATCACACAAAAACAGCTCTTGATTCATTCATTCAATGGGCCTTCATTGAGTGCTTACTCTGTGTTAGGCACTGTGGCATCGGGGATCAGCAGGGAACAAAGCGAAGTCCCTACCATCATGGAACTTATACTCTAGTGGGAGGAGAAAATGATAAACACCTAAGTAGATTTACAAGTGGCGTGAAGAAAAATAAAAATTAGGTAAGGGCTTAGAGAGTGTCAGGGGCACTTTCAGATGGAGTGGCCACAAAGGCTGCTGTGAGCAAAGAGCTGAGTGAAGTGAGGGAGCTAACCACGTGACTGTGGAGAAGTGTGCTTCCAGCCAAGGGAAGCATATGCAAAGGCCCTGAGGTGGGCGTTTGCTTGCCATGTTCTATGACTAGAGAGACCAGGGTAGCTGGGGGCCAGTGAGTGAGGGTAAACTGGGCTATATAAGGTTTTGGAAAGCCGTTAGCTTTTCTCCACTGGGAAGCCATTGAAAGATGATGAGCAGGGCTGCAGTGTGGAGAGTAGACTGCAGGGAAGCAAGGGAGGAGGCAGCAAGACCAGTTAGGAGCTACCACAGCAATTTAGAACAAAATGAGGCTGAGTTGCACTGTTCAAAAGGTGGAAGGGTTGAATTCTAGACTCATTTTTAAGGTAGAGCTGATAGGATTTGCTCATGAATTGGATAGGGGATTTGTAAGAGAAGAGTCAAGGATGATTCTGAAGGTTTGTGGCCTGGCAGGTGAATGGTGATACCGTTACTGGGGTAGGGAATGTGCTGGGGTGGGTCAGGATGGGGTGTCAAGAGTTCAGGTTCAGGCATGTTAAGTTCTAGGTACCTGTTAGATGGCTACGAGGCAATGGTAAGTCAGTTGGAGGCTGGAGTTGAGTGAGAGGTCTAGACTGTAGATACACATTTGGGAATCACCAGACATAGAATGGAATGGGATCTGATAGGAAGCAAGGAGAGATAGAAAACAGGTCCTACGACTGAGCCATGCATGGGGCATTTCAGCATTTAGATGTTGGAAAAGGAGAAGGCCCAACAAAGGAGACAGAATGTGTTTCTGTAGGATATCAAGAGAGGGTGGTGTTCTGGGGCTGTGGTGGTGGTGGTGGAGTCTCGAGAGTTGGCAGTATTTAGCCATGTGCAGGTCATTACCACCCACCACAAGAGTGGTAGAAGCAAGAGGCTGGTTACAGTGGCCTAAAGAGGAAAAGGGAAGAAAGAAGGTGGAGGCAGGGAGTATGGACACCATTTTGAGTCAAAAGAGAAGCCACGATGAAAAGGTAGGTGGGTTGGGAGAAGGGAGGAGATCAAGGAAAATATGTGTGTTTGTTTGTTTAATAAGATGGGAGAAAATACAGCATGTTTGATTGCTGATGGTAATGGGCCAGTAGAGATGGAAAATGATAATACGGAAAATAAGAGTATGTAATTTTAGGAGCACAGGGCTTGAGTAAGCAAGAAGGGGTGGGTTCTGGTTCCCATGTAGAAAGATAAACCTAGGGTAGGGGCTGAGACAGGGCAGGCAGATAGGAAGGGAAAGCTCTGGATTTGGTAATGGCGCATATGGACTTTCTCTTCCAATGTTAACATTTGGTACACATAAACAGAAGGGCGGCTGGTGAGGGTGAAATAATTTTATAAGAATGGCATTATACCATATGTGCTATAAAAATAAAAATAATTGAATTTCTTTTTACTTGAATTTAACAGAAGAAAAGAAAACTGAAATGAAAGTGAAAAAGCTGCTGTACTTAATTTTTCTCTACCAAAGATAATAGTTCCTAAAAGTTTCCTCTAAGGTTAAAAAAATGATTATGAAAACCATTAGGAGGCTAAAGTCATTATTAATATATTTAAAGACATTTTTAGTTATATCTTCACTTTAGATGATTGTCTGGAAGAATTAGGTAATTCATGTTTTTAAACTTCCTTGCACTTCTCTTCCCTATCTCTCAATTTTTATAGCTTATCTTTTTTTTTGTTTGTTTCTTTTTTATGCCTTAGCAATTTTCTAACATTTACATTCCAACTTGCATGCTCCCATTTTTTGGTCTTGGTGCCATATGTAGCCACTTGTTCTTTGATAATGGCTTCCCTGTTCCTGTGGTTTTTGTTTTGATTGATCTACTGGGTGCAAGATTTCTGTTTCTCAAGACGAGTTCGTGGGTGCTACATAGGCTGAGATCTTTCAAGCTGCAGAGGAAGAGAGATGTCTGAACCTTTTTTACACTTGAGTGATGACTCAGCTTCTCCTAATATTCTTGGATCACAGTTGCTCTCTATCAGAATTTTTTTAGACATGCTACATTATCTTCAGGCCTTGAATATTGCTATGGAGAAGTCTGAGACCAATCTGGGTTTCTCCTGTATTTTGTTAGCAATCCATTGATTCTTAAATAACTCTTTCTTTATCCTTGAAGGGCAAAAATTTAAACATTATAAGTCTTTGTTGATTTTTCTGTGTCCATTTCATGATATATTATGGGCCTTTTCTATTCACAGATTTAGTTCTCTGGATATTTTTTTCTGTTTTATTTATCGTCTTCCTCTGCATTTATTGTGAGTCTCTTAAGCCTTTTTTTTTACACACCATTAATTAGATTTTTAAAAACTTTTTATTATAAAACATTTCAAACACATACAGAAGTAGAGAGACTAGTGTTATGGATTCTCACTTACCCATCACCCACCCTACTTTGATAATCATCAGCTCGTGGCCAATTTTATCTGTATCCCTCACCCATTCCCACTCTCCTCCATTACTTTGAAACAATGGCAGGTATAATTTATCTTTGAATATTTCAATATTTATATCTAAGAGATAAGGAGTTTTGTTTGTTTGTTTTGACACGGAGTCTCTGTCGCCCAGGCTAGAGTGCAGTGGCGCTATCTCAGCTCACTGCAAGCTCCGCCTCCTGGGTTCATGCCATTCTCCTGCCTCAGCCTCCTGAGTAACTGGGACTACAAGGCGCCCACCACCACCCCCGGCTAATTTTTTTGTATTTTTTTTAGTGGAGATGGGGTTCCACTGTGTTAGCCAGGATGGTCTCTATCTCCTGACCTCGTGATCCGCCTGCCTTGGCCTCCCGAAGTGCAGGGATTACAGGCGTGAGCCACCGCGCTCAGCTGGACTGTTTTTGTGTTTTTTTTTTGTTTTTTTTTTTTTAAGCTTAACCACTAATAAGTGTCATCTAGTCTGTTTATAATCTTTTTATTAAATATATGACCACATTGCCTTGTGGTGTTTAGATCAGCAGCTTCTTTGCTCCAAAAGTGAATAACGACGGTTACTGGGCCTCAAAATCAGGAAGACGAAACTAAGAGAACAGGCCACAGGACTCTCCCTGATGTTGAATGGCAGCACCTTAGATTGGGCAACAGTAACATGAGTTGCATACATAGGAAGTGCCCACTGGTTCCTGGGTGTTCTCTGAATTTCTAGTGCTCACGTGAACTGTGGAGGGCAAAGGAGGAGGACACAGAATGTACAGTTTCTTTTCCAGCAAGAAGTGAAACTTAGGCCCTTTCTGATTTAATAATAACCCATGAAGAAGGAGCTGAGTGGTTTGAAGACTGTTCTAGTTCTGCCTTTGGTGGCCATGTGGTTTATTTCCATAGCTTTTCAAACTGCAGGTTGAGACCTTTTACTAAACTATGAAAGCAAATTAGTGAGCCACAACCAGCATTTAAACAGATACAGAAAATATCAGAGTTCATGACTAAGGATAAATGTTGTTTCATGACACTTTTCAGTTGTGTGTGTATGTGTGTGTGCATGTGTGTTGGATTGCCAAAGTTTGAAGCCACTAATTTTGTTCAATTCCTATCACTTTCTGTACCTTCTTTATCGAAAAGTTAAAGGATCAAAGAACCTATGGGATAGATTTTATGTATTATCAGAAATGTGTATTAAGTTGGGCACGGTGGCTCACGCCTGTAATCTCAGCACTTTGGGAGGCCAAGGCAGGTGGATCACCTGAGGTCAGGAGTTCGAGACCATCCTGACCAACATGGTGAAACCTTGTCGCTACTAAATACAAAAAAATTAGCGGGGCGTGGTGGCAGGCGCCTGTAATCCCAGCTACTTTGAAGGCCAAGGCAGGAGAATTGCTTGAGGCCAGGAGGCAGAGGTTGCAATGGGCCGAGATTGCTCCATTACACTCCATCCTGGGCAACAGAGCAAGACTCCGTCTCAAAAAAAGAAAAAAAACAAAAAACAAAAAAAAAACTCTGTGAGGTAGGTACTGTTATTATCAAAATTTTACAGAATGGGGACATTCTGGCATAGAGAGATAAGTAATTTGCCCAAGGTCACACACAGCTAGTCGGTGGTGGAGCTGGCATTTTGAGCCCAGGCAGTCCAGTTCCAGGGTCAGGCTTTTCTCTGCGGCCTCTCCAGTTGATAGCATCTCTAGATGATGGCATGGACTTTTTCCTGCTATTGCCTTCAAGAAGAAATGATAAAAAGGTGTTTCCTCCTCTTTCCCAACACATACCCTTAAACATTCAGAGTTAAGACAGTGAGAATGAGGATTCTTATTTGATTAAGTTGAAGGAATTCAGGGATTCTTTTTGTTAACCAGTCAACGTTGCCAGCCTAGCACTAAAAGATTCCACTATGACAGACAACCACATGAGGTCGTATCTCAGCATTATAAACAAATGGATAGGGGAGAGTGGTTAAGAGCACTGATTTTTAGAATTAAACACATCTAGGTTCAAATCCTGTTGTGATCTGTCACTACCTGAGTGACCTTAGGCAGTTAACTGATCTCTAGGAACCTCAGTGGTCCCTTGTTGTGAAATGGGAGGAATCATGGTTGCCTTTTAATGGAGGCTTACTAGGCATCCGGCATGTAACAAGCACTTTATATTCTCCATCTCTTTTATTCTTCATAACAATCCAATGGAGTGGCTGCTATTACAAACTCCATTTTGTAGATAATGAAAAAGACTTTGAGAGATTAAGTGTTTTGTTCAGGGAGACACAGGTACCAGGTGGCAGAACTAGAATTAAAATCCAAGTTTTTCTCAATGCAGTCTGTCCTCTTAATCACTCGGCTTTGCTGCAAACTTATCTCCCTGGGGTGTTTTGGGGATTAAGTGAGATACCTTTGTACTTGAATAGTGACTCAATAGGAGCCTACTTGGCATGTAATAAGCACTTAATAAATGACATGTGTGATTATTAGTAAATATATAAGATGTGTCTGCCTATAACTTTTGTGGGGACAGTTTACCTTTCCATAAAAAATAAACCACGGTCAACTAAACCAGTTCTTATAATCAGCCAGTCACTTAACATGTATATTGAGTTGCTGAAAAATAAATGATTAGCTATTCTGAAGGATCTGCTGGGCAGATTCTTTCATTGGGATAAGTTTTGTCAAGGATGGGACTGTCTACCCAACATCCAGAACAGTAGCTGTCATGAGGTACTTTGATTCATGGAGCCTCCACTTCTCTGTACTTGTTGACATGACTGTTGATTGAATAGGTCACTCCAAATCTCATGCTCCAGTGGCAATAGAGAAAACCTGGGGTGAGATTGAGAATCATGCAGCAGGGGTACAAGGCAAAGCACTGTCAGGCTGGTCCACCAACAACATATGAAGGCCCAGGAACAGCCATTGCAACGGGAACTGGGCAGACTGTTTCAGCCAGCAGCAAGGTAGTTGTGTTCATCTGGGGTGATGCATAAACTGAATCTGGCAGAGCAGGCCCTCAATAATGATAGACTTCTCATTGCCAAAGTTAATGAGCTCTTTGACTTGCTGTCTTATTTAAATACTCTGTAGTTATTGACACTTTTGTACCTCTCTCTTCATTCTTAATCTACTTTCCTATCTCTCCTTCCTTTGCTTTCCACCTAAATGGGGATATCCTAAGCCAACGTCTTTTTCATTCTACATGCTCTCTATGGACAGCTGCATTCACTTTCCTGGTTAACTTCCTAACTGCCATCTATAATATTTGCTGATGACTCTCAAATGTCTATTTCTAGACTTGACCTCTCCTGAGAACAGAAGGAGAATACAACTGTCTTTTCCAGTAGGATGCTTCACAGGCATTTCACGGGCTACCTGAACTTCTTGGTCTTCCTTAATCATTTTTGTTTGTCCTTCTCCCTGGTAATGAATAGGTGCTTGGTCCCTGCTTGTTGAATAAATTTGAAACAATGTGCCAGTATGTATGTGCTGTATTGAAACAATGTGCTGTACGCTAAGCTGGGTCCTGCACAAAATGAAGTAAACTTTCCAGAGCCAGCTCTACAGGAACTTAGGGTCTGGATTTTAATATTGATCTGGTTTGTTTTCAACTCGATTGTGCTGGAGCCTTGAGCACATACAGTGTGCCATTGTCCTCTAAGAGAGTGGACATGTTTGAACTGACATTTAGTCTTTTCAGGAATTGTTTGGTAGGAAATTTCTTGGATTTTGACTCTCCTTGAGCTTTGACTCTTCTTGGGCTGTCCTACTTTTCAAGACTGTCATTTTGCCTTGTCCAGAGTTTATAGAGCCCTTTAGAACTATGTATCTGTTCTGCTCATCACGCATGCAGGGCCCTCTCTGCTGGCCCTAGCCTGCTTTTCTACCCTTTCTCTTCATACTCTTCTGTGTGAACCTTCAAGTCACAGGGCTTCTCACAGCCTCCTGAGCTTCATCTGCCCATTTTAGCCTCTTTGACTTTGCTTTGCTAACTACAACCCTTCATCTGTCATCCCCCTCGCTTCCATTTAAATCCTCCCCTACCCAAGGTCTCAAGAGGTCCATGCTAGATTTTACTGATTTCTTCCTCCCTTAATGTAGTCTGGGACCATTATTTTGGCACTTAGGATGCACAGTCTTATACTCTTAAATATTTTTGCATTTAGTCCTCCTTTTCTCCAATTCAGTTGTAAGCTCCTTGAGAGTAAGAGACTGTCTTACATTTTCTTGTGTAAATATCTTACATTTTCATGTGTGTTCCAATGATTCATCACCCAGATCTTCCCATAGAGTTGGTGTTAGATAAATATTTGCTGGGTTTGTTTGTTGATTATCGTGGTCCTTGGGAACTGACGTGCAGCTTGTCACTAGCAGTGAATCAGGAGCATCAGACTAGGTGACATTTCCCAGAGGAGCTGCTGGTCTTCACATCCTGCATCTTTAGTTTGTGGTACAAATTAATTCTAAATTTTGGACCTTGAGAATTCTGTTTCTTAGCCATCTCAGCCAAGACCTAGGGGCTAAAATTACTACTTTGGCATTTGATGTGGCAGCTTTTTCATTTGGGAGCTTTTTGTCTTTAACTTGCTTTTGAGTCACTTGAAAGAACTAAGGCGGCCTGCCAGAGCAGTCGCAATGATTGAAGTTCATTGAGATATCCCTCTCATTGGCTTTATGAGATTGCCTTCTGTGCGTTCACTTGGGGGCTGGAAAGTTAATGGATGACTGAATGTCCTTTGGAAACTTGTAGGGCCATTTTTCTTCTCTTTTCCACTGGCTGGTTTCTCTTTGTTACCAAAGGTGCAGGCATTGTTTTTAGGTAGTGTGGAGTTAATGTAAGGGGAGGAGTGGTTCTTTCTTTCATAGCTTTGGGATAATCTGCTGCACAGCGCAGACACTTTTGAAGATGGCCATGTTTAAAGTCCATCACAGAGAACTACAGTCAAAAGGAAAGCCAGGGAGGCCAGGGTTCCAGACACAACTGCCCCCACTACCCCCTTCCTCCCACCAAGATTACTGTCTTACCTTTGAACCCAAGAATGTCTCTTATGGCTCCAGTTTGCTGATTACTGTGAAGGGAAGTATGGTTTGGAATCATACTATAGAGTCATGGGCTCTTAAGTATGTGTTGTTGCTAATGATTGGTGTTGGTATGTGCAGAAATTTTCCACTCATGGAATTCTACTCATTTTGACCTCTCTACCATTCAACTTGTATTGCTCATTAATGTCCACTCCATTTCTTCATTTAGACAGCATAGGACTCCATCCAGCAGACTTCCTTCACTGTGATCTTGCTTCAACTCCGTTTATTACATTCGTCATGACACAAACTTTTACCAGCTCCATTTCTGGCTGCTTGAGATCCAAACTACTCTATTGGCCTTTGGAGCTATTCCTCGCCTTGCACCTTTATCTTTGACCAAGCCTCAGTGCCACCTTTTGTTCCAGTAAGGACATCCTCCTCACTACCCCACAGAGAGGGCACGCTCAAACATTCCCATCTCTTGGTGTATGTTTTCTCTAACTCTGGAATATCCCGTCACCCTTCATTTACTGAAATCCTACCCTCCCTCAGAATATTAGTTCAGATTTCCGTTTCCTCCCCTTTCTCTCTCTCTCTTTCTCCTCTCCTGCCTTCCCTCCACAAACTTGGAGGCCTACTATAATGCTAGGTGTTGTTCTGGGTCCCACAAGTACATTAGTCAGCTGAACAGACAAATTTATTCTTCTTTTTTAATTTTTTTTTTTTGAGACAGAGTCACTCCCTGCTGCCCAGACTGGAGTGTGATGGTGCAATCTCGGCTCACTGCAACTTCTGCCTCCTGGGTTCAGGCAATTCTCCTGCCTTATCCTCCCAAGTAGCTAGGATTACAGGTGTGCGCCACCATGCCTGGCTAATTTTTTGTATCTTTAGTAGAGTTGGGGTTTCACCATGTTCGCCAGGCTAGTCTTGAACTCCTGACCTCGTGATCTGCCTGCCTCAGCCTCACAAAGTGCTGGGATTGCAAGTGTGAGCCACCGCGCCCGACCAAATTTCTTATTTTCAAGAAGTTTAGACTACCTCCAGAAGCCTGACTTTAGTAACGGGATTCCCCACCGATCTTCCTGAGTTTTCAACACTTTCATTGTAGTATTTATTCTTAATTTCATGTCCTTATAGTATACAATAACATAATTTCTATACTATATAATTATATATCTTGTGCAATTATGTAATATGAATTGTTATGTAAAATTTTGAAATGTATTGTATATTTGGATCATGTCTTCCCAGTTAGAGTGTACATTCTTGAGAACAGGGATCTTCATACTTCTGAATATTTCAGAAATCCTCACTTTATCCGTTAGGGCCTCTTTGCAAGGGACCAAAACTCCAAGACAAAGTGGTTTCTTTTGTTTGTTTGTTTCTTTTTTATATATTTTTTATTTTATTTTATTTTTTTGAGATGAGGTCTTGCTATGTTGACCAGGCTGATCTCAGACTTCTGGCTTCAAGCAGTCCTCCCATCCGGGCCTCCCAAAGTGCTAGGATTACCAGTGTGAGCCACTGTGCCTGGCCTAAGGCAAAGTGTTTTAAGCGAAAATTGAATGAATTGACTTGTGTAACTGAAAGGCCTAGGGATAGGGCTGGCTTCTCGATGTGACTTCATTCAGATACTCATGTTTCCTTCTCCCCATCTCTCAGCTCTGCTTCTTTGGGCCAACTCCATTCTCAAACAGGCTTTCCATTCATGATAGCAAGATGTCAGTGGCAGCGTCACACTCTCTTTGTCCCCGGGTCTTCCATCTCCCAGCCAAGGCCTGGGTTTGAGAAAGCACACTATCTTTGACGAGGCAGGTGTGTGCCACCATGCCTGGCTAATTTTTTGTATCTTTAGTAGAGATGGGGTTTCACCTATCTTTGGAGAGGGCAGGGGTGGAATCAGTTTTGCCAAAAGCATGTGGGGAAAACATGGATACAAGGAATGAAAAACAATTATTTCAGAAACGTAATAGCTCTTTGTTGGTTGGCTGTACCTGCCTTATTTATTTTTTTGAGACAGGGTTTTGCTCTGTCACTTAGGCTGGAGTATAGTGGCATAATCACGGCTCACTGTAGCCTTGACCTCCTGGGCTCAAGCGATCCTCCCACCTCAGCCTCCTAAGTAGCTGAGACTAAAGCACACACCACCACTCCCAGCTAACTTTAAAAAAATTTTTGTAGAGATGGGACTTTGCCATGTTGCCCAGACTGGTCTCGAACTCCTGAGCTCTAGTGATTGGCCCACCTCAGCCTCCCAAAGTCCTGGTATCACAGGCGTGAGCCACTGTGCCTGGCCTGGTTTGTTCCTTACTTAATAAAGTAATGTGGAAAAAGTCACACTCTTTGAGGAAGAATATTTGCTGTTTCCTAGTTTACTGAAAGTATCTTGATGGCCTTTTCTTGGAAACTGACTACTCATAGATAAGTAATGTCAGTCACTGAAGATGTGTTATAGCCCATATAACAAATTGAGGGCGGTGCTGTGTCTCTCTGCTCTGTGTGCATACTCATTTGTTTATATTATTATTTAACTTTGTTTGTTACCGTTTTTTCTTCTTTCTTCCCCACTACCCTGCTAACTTTGAGGAAGTACTTTTTGTCTGTATTCTCAGAGCACCTGGAAGGCACTCAAATAAATGTTTGCAATAAGAGTAAGTAAAAGTAAGAAAGGACGTTGGGAACTCAGTGACTTGGATTTCAGTCTTGATCTACAACTAAATAGCTGTGTGATCTTGGTCAATCCCCTTTGCTGCTCTGAGCTTTGGTTCTTACATCTGTCCAGTAAGGAGTTTTGAGTCCTTCCTTTACTAAGTTCATAGAAAGGCAAATTAGCAGAGTAGAGAGCAAGACTTGGCAGGGCATTCTGGTATTTTTTTTCCTGAGGAACAGTTTTGAGAGGGGCTGATTACTGTTGTGATAAGAAGTCTTGGTAAGAGATATGGAGGGTAGAGCCTGAAAGCCTCAATTGTATTCTTATGTAACATTCTCTGGAAAGGTACTAGGAATTAATATTCCTGAGATGGCTGAGGTGATATCATGCGTTTTTGAAAGGGCTGAAAACGGGTGAGGCAGACTGGGTGGAAAAAGACTGACAGTCAGACCAGGTTCCCAATGGGGAGCATGGGCTGATCTTCTGCTCTGCGTGCTGGCAACAGAGCCTGAGGGAGATGCAGCTCCTGCCCCCGGGTGCTGGCACATCAGGGAGAAAGGAAGGACATGCGTGTGTGACTTTCCTGAAAGATTACATCTGTCTCCTGGCCTGCCCTTCCTCCCCTATTTTCTCCTTAGAAATGTGGTATTCATGACTTAATCAGAGAAAATTCCTCAAGAAGAAGATGAATTTTGAAAGGAGGAAAGAAAGGGATCCTTGAATTGAAAGCAATAGGCTGAACACCCTCACCCCCTGTACTCTACTGGCTGGTGAATTCCCTGGATGTTCTCTGAAGTGAGGGCAGTCTTCAGAGGACTGTGTCATCTGCATTGGCAGGTGTTGTAATTTAGAGTCTACATGATTGTCAGCGTGGCGGGGCCCTGCCTGTTTTTGTTAAATGATCAGTATGCTATTAGGGCTAGTTTTTCTTCCAGTTGCATGCTTATCGAGATCCTTCAGTATCTTTCTGAAAAGGAAATATGCCTCTTTCTAAATACTAGGACGAGTGTAATTAGTATCTTAGCTGTGGCCAAACATGGACAAGGAGGCAGCATGTCCCAGGGGAAGCTTTGTGGGTGTGTCTGGTGATCCTGGATTTGAATTCACACATAAAAACACTCCCTGGCAGGTCTTTATCTGACATCCTTTGGAATTGGTGATCTGCCAGTGGAGTTCAATGTCATGGCCAAGCCTACTGCCCAGAGGGGCAGCTTCCAAGATTTGCTTTAGGAATAGTCAATGCAGAATTCATTTAATTCATACACACCGGGAAATGGAAACCAAGAATCCATTCCTCCTTTTGGTTCCTGTTTGTTGGGTTATTTTCCCCTTCACTGGCAGATGGTGCTCAACAGAATATGCTGTGTGGTGGGGTTCAATTTTTTTATCTGTTTTTTTTCAGTGAGATATAATTCACATACTGTAAAATTCACTCTTTTAAAGCGTACAATTCAATTTTTAAACATATTCACAAGGTTGAGCAACAGTCATCACTATCTTAATTCAGAACAGTGAGGTTTAAATTTGTCTTGAGTCTTTGCATGAAATATCAACCAGAGGTCAACTCTGATTCTCAGGAACCTTTTTAAAAAATTTGGTTCCTCTTGCAAGGGAAGCTGCAATTTTTATTCAAGTGTCATTTTTAGAAATCATAATAAGAAAAAATGTTAGAGGACATTGGATTTTTCTTAGCCCTGTTATGTGATTTCTTTCTGCTATTGATGATTTTTAAATCTTAGATCTTCAGGTTGGGGCTTATTACCTCAGCTTTGTTACAATAATATTTAAAGCAGAAACAGTAAGATTTTTTGTGTTCTCTTGTCCTTTCTCTTACTTGTCAAGCCTCTTTAGACAGGGCTTAGACCTGTCTTTTTCTCCTTTGTCACCATCACCTCGCACAGTGCCTCCATACAGGAGAGGCTCAGTAAGATTTGCTGAATAAATGGGCTCTGTTGGGTGCTCAGGGGAGGCTGTTTGGGGGTGTATATCACTCCAGGTGGCTCGTGGCGACCTTAGTACTTTGGCCTTGTGAAGAGCCAGGGAATTATTTTGTACCCCTAAGATGTAGCTGCTTCTAGAAAGTGAGAGCTTGACTTCTTCCCATGTATTTCTAGGGAAGGAACTGGCAAGGACCCTACCATCTCCATAGCTCCCAAGAACTCTCATCCAACTGTAAACCAGATGTGTACAGCCTTCTTGAGTTGGTATCGTGAAGCATGGTGTAGGTGGTATGAGTTGTGTGAGTCTTTGAATGTGCACACATGATGTGCACATGCATGATCGCCTAAGCACACAAGGGAGCTGTGAGGAGTTCCTCTGTGTTTTTATAATTGCCCCTTTCTTCTTTCTGCCCTTTTGTTTGTTAATAGGCCAGGGTTCAGAGGGGCCTCCAGTCTGGGCACATGGCCCAGGAGTGCTGGTATTCAGTGGCCCGTTGTTTCCTGCCCCTTGTGTGCATGGACGGGGACTGGGGCCAACATAGCTGCCTTCTTGGGGACCATTGTTTGTCTTTGTAGGAGCAGCAGCAGCAGCAGTGCCTAAAGCAGGACATTTTGCCCTGGATAGAACAATTGTCCTGTCTTGGAGCTGTACGCCTAAGAGTGAGAGTGGTTAGAATTTCCCTTAATACCTGTGTGGATGCTTTGAAGATGGTAACAAGGGAGCCATCTTCTTCTTTCTTCTTCCATTCTTCTTTCTTCTTCCTTTATTCTTTCTTCTTTTTCCTTCTTCCTTCTTCATTCTCTTTCTTATTTCTCCTCCTCCTCTTCCTTTCCTCCACCTCTTCTTCTTCCTTCCTCCTCCTCCTTCTTCCTCTTCTTCTTTTTAGCCAGTATTGAGGGAGGGGAGATGCTCAGTGGTGTCATATCACAAATAAACCACACTGGCAGGTGGTATCTATTAACAGAGCCTCTTTTTTTTTTTCCTGGATCAGGGGTGGGGATACTGCTTTCTCACAGTTTCTGTCCCCTGGGCTTCCTGGTAGACCTCAGGGTGCACTCACAGGACAAGAAAAGCACTTCCCTCTAAGCTGTCCTGTAGGGTAGATCTAGGAAGTGGGGAAGGGATCCAGTCTGGTTGTGGACAGATTGAAACATAGCTAGCTAATGAGTCAGTGGGCAAGTCTATACTTGTCTTAGGGGCCTGAATCAACCCTCAGCTGGAAGGTGGAAAAGGCGATGTTCCAGGAGTAAGAGTCATGGTCACTGTGATTTACCCAGAAATACTTTCAGAGACTCCAAACTGGTGTTCTATTTCTCTTGTTTTTGTTTCTCTGACCTACTATTAACCTCTTTGACAAGTCAGGCAAACCTTAATTTAGCTCCAGCTCCACTTGCGTGATCGTTGACCCTTTGGTAAACTACCTGAAGAGTCTTACTTCAGTTTTCTCCTTAGTGTAATCAGGATTATTGTGGATACCTTACAGACTACCTGTGAGAATTAAATGAGATGATATATAGAAAGGCCCATAAAATGTATTCAATAAACACATGCTCCCTTCCCTTCAGGGTTCCAGAGGGAGTACCTGTGATGCAGCATATACTGTGCTGCCCTCATTGAGGCACCTGACAAAGTCAGGCTGGATTTCCTTGCTGACTGGATGTGCTTGGGGGTTTCTTACATTAAATCACATATCTCAGAGGCCTCCTATGAAATACTTGTTCCTTGGACAGGCTAAGTCTGGAGTGGCCTACTTCTGGAACTTCATGGGACTTTGCCTCGTCCTCTCTTTTTTTGGCAGAGGGTGGGTGTCATCCAACTAACTGTTTCTTTCTATTCCCCTGGCGAGTGAGATTACTGAGGTAAATTCTTAAGTGCATTACAGGGGACTCAGAGGGACCTGACAGCCTTACTGCCCATCCATATCCCCTGTACATCTGTTACGATTCAGTACCTGGAAAGCCTTTCTACCCTAAAGAGGCCTTGGTTCTTAATGGATGAGATTTAAGTAATATTAGTAAGCATTGTGAATGCCCTCTCAATGCACAGTTTGCCCACCCAATGGCTATTACTATCAGCTTTTGACTAATATATGGAAGGGGTACAATGCCTTCAGGAATAGTCTCAACAAGGGCTGTTCCCTTTAAGAGACCCAGAAATCCCTGGCAAGAACCAGATGCCTGACATAACCTCTGCAGATCTTTACCCCCAATACCCTTGTAATCAGACTCCATAAAACACAGAACAAGAGAGCTTTGATGAGTGATGAGGTAGGCAGCTTTTCTGCACAGCCTTCTGTCTGCTTGAAACAATCCTCCGGAGCTCAGTTTCAGTTCAGGTGAGGTTACTGCAGGGCTGGTTGGCATTGGTGGTTGACAGGGAGAGAGATGAGGATGGAGAGGGTGAGAATTGCGCTTACAGATCACCTGAGATCATCTGCAAAGGACATACTGATATTTGTAAAAACAGAAACAAAAATGTAGATGGGGACAGATTATAGAGCCTCAACTACTTCAAGGCAAAGCTAAATGCACCATTTACCCACCCTCATTGCTTCATGAGCATTTCAACATCATAGTTCTCATCCCGTTTTTCTCTGATTTATCTGCAGCTCACATGAAAACTCTAGACCCCCTTTCCCCATAATGATGCATTACATAGCATAGACAGAAAGCATTGTTACAACTGTACTACTTGGGAATGAATTTGGGGCATGCATAAGGAAAGGCATAATATAGGTGATCCTTTTCTGTGGGTTTGGAGTCACTGTCACATCCTAATGCACTTGGAGCTAAGCAGGCTTGCAGAGGAAAAGGATGAAAGAAATGGCTCCATTCTGACTCAGATGGGGATTGGGACATAACTTCAGCAGGATACACACTGCAGGCCTTCTCTGAGCTGAAAATCAGTCTGGCTTTGGCAGACTGCTTCCTGTGAGTGCCAGGTCTCTTGTCAGTAACAAATGCGGTACTGCATTTGAGGCAGATCTGGTCGCATCTGTAGCTTCCTTTGCAGCAGTTCCAGAGAGAGTATTTGCTAGCTCCATACGAGGACCCTGACCAGCCAGAAATCTGCATGCTAGAGCTTAACCAGAAATATTTATAGCTATGACACTATAGAGGCACTTCAGCATCCCTGAAGATTAAGCAACAGGGATATGAGTGATATTTGTTAGTGAAAAAAAATCTCTTTCCAAGTCTTCTTAAAAAAATGATTTTCATTCTGTGATATTGGAAACTGTGAAATCTGATTGACAGTGAATGGTTTGCTTGCCCAGAAGTTCTTGTGCTTGTTTTGTTTTGATTGCTACGATTTGACCTTGGGAAATTTTCTTTCAGTCTCCATTAAAATATCCTGACCTTCATCCTACTTCATGAAGATGCTAAACAACATTTTGAAATGATGGGGAAAGTGCAAAAAGTAGGAGCATGGGCTCTAAAGTCAGTCTCTTGGGGTTTGAATCCCAGCTTCACCACTTAAAAGTTTGACTTCTTCAAGACTC
Source organism: Mandrillus leucophaeus (assembly GCF_000951045.1). Lineage (NCBI taxonomy): Eukaryota > Metazoa > Chordata > Mammalia > Primates > Cercopithecidae > Mandrillus > Mandrillus leucophaeus. The sequence continues at coordinate 248,870 of NW_012100032.1, forward strand.
AGTTTTCTCATTTTTAAAATGGGGATAAGGTAGTACCTGCCTCTTAGGATGGTTGGGGTGATAATTCATTTGGGCCCTCTGCCAGAAGACAACCCAGATTGTGGCTCTCTGCCACTAGAAACATAGTAATATAAATGGTAGATAGGAATATTATTATGTTTAATAAGCAGCTTCTCCTAAGTGATTCAGCAGATTCCTGGTTCACAATGTTCTTTAATGGTGTAAAAAGGGTTGGCATTTTTGGAGGTGCCTCACATTGTATGGACAGTTTAGACTTTAGGCTTTTTCGTTCAGGGCTTTGAATTTCCCAGGGCACGGGGAATAAGTAAATGGAAGGTGGGTGAATATTGGCATGCATGGTGGTTTGTTCAGGGCTGTCTTTCTGACTGTCTTCCTTGTTGTTGTTGTAGAGATCCGTGCTCAGCTCACAGAGCAGATGAAATGCCTGGATCAGCAGTGTGAGCTTCGGGTGCAACTGTTGCAGGACCTCCAGGACTTCTTCCGAAAGAAGGCAGAGATTGAGATGGACTACTCCCGCAACCTGGAGAAGCTGGCGGAACGCTTCCTGGCCAAGACACGCAGCACTAAGGACCAGCAATTCAAGTAGGGGCTCTGTGGCTGTTACTCTCAGACCTTGGAATGGGGTCCAGGGTGGAGCGGGGCAGGGTACACTACTTAGATCCAGTTGGATTCAGGAGCCGCTGGCTTCAGATTGGTTGAAAGCCCTCAAGGACTTCTCGTTTTTCAGATCAGGCTTGTGTGCAGTTCAACATTTCATAGAGATGAGAGTAGATGATGAACCATGCTAATAACAACAGCCAACTTGTTTATAGCTCTATTGCCAGGCATGCTACTAAGGGCTTTATGTATATGTTAGCTTGCTTAATCCCAACAACAACTCCATATGATGGTTATTGTTATTATCCCCAATTTATAGATGAAGAAACTGGGGCATAAAAAGGTTAAGGGGCTTAACTCAGGGTCTATCTTAATCTCTCTCTGTCTCTCTCTCTCACACACACACACACACACACACACACACACATCCCACACTCACACACTCACATACCCCTAGTAAATAGTAGAGCTGGAATTCAAATGCAGGCAGTGTGGCTCCAGGGTCTATGTTTTTAACCATTTCACCAAACTGTCTTTAATTAGGAGAAATAAATGATGTTGAGGCCATTATATCCAAATCCCTGTCCAGGCAGTTGCTAAGGTCTATTTCTTCTACATGTACTTTATTTTATACAGCTGGCCCCTTCACTTGGTTCCCACTGCCATTGCCCTAGTTTAGATCATCATCTTTTTTTGTCTGAATGATTGCAGTATTTACTATATCTTCTATAGCAGATTTTCAACCCTGGCTGCACATTAGAATTCCCTGGAGAACTTTAAAAAAAATACAGAAATCTGGGCCCCACTCCAGACCAATTAAATGAGAATCTCTGGGAGTGGGGCCTGGGTAACAGGGTGGTGTAAAAGCTTCCCAGGTGATTCTAATGAACAGCCAGCATTGAGGATCACAGTCCGCAGCAGGGGTATCCAATCTTTTGGTCTCCCTGGGCCACATTGGAAGAAGAAGAATTGTCCTGGGCCACCCATAAAATACACTAACACAATAGCTGATGAGCTTTAAAAAAAATTGCAAAAAAAACCTTGCAATATTTTTACAAAGTTTACAAATGTGTGTTGGGCTGCATTCAAAGCCGTCCTGGCCCCCATGCAGCCCACAGGCCGTGGGTTGGACAAGCTTGGTCTACAGCTTCTCCCCATTCCAATCTGCTTGCTCCATTGTGATCACAGTTAATCTTCCTGGAACACACTGGTAATCAGAGAGTTTCTTTCTGCAAAACTTTCAGTGTCTCTCCATTGTCTATGTTCTTTTTATTATGATTTTTATTATTTTTAGAGATAAGGTCTTGCTCTGTCACCCAGGCTGAAGAATAATAGTGTGATCTTGACTGACTGCAGCCTCAGACTCTTGGGCTCTAGTGATCCTCCTGCCTCAGCCTCCCTCTTGAGCAGCTGGGATTGCAGGTGTGCACCATCATACCCAGCTATTTTTATTTTATTTTAATTTTTGTAGAGACAGTGTTTCGCTGTGTTGCCCAGTTTGGTCTCAAACTCCTGGTCTTAAGTGATCCTCCCACCTCATCCTTCCAAAGTGCTGGAATTACAGGTGTGAGCCACCACACCCAGCCCATCTATGTTTTTGATGTTCAAATTGTAGTTTCCCAGTGTCAGCATCATCTGTACTGTTAGAAATGCAGAATCTCAGGTCCTATTCCAGTCCTACTATAACATGATCCCACAACATAGCATGTGATTTGTGTGCACATTGGCATTTGGGAAATGCTGTTCTGTTCACAAAGGTGCATGCTTTTTGGCTTGGTCTTTAAGCCCCTCTACATCTGGCTTCAAACAGCTTTCCAACCTTATTTCTTGTTTCTGTTCCACTATACCTGAGCCAAACAGAACATTCACTCCAGTGGGTCACTGGCATCCTGTTATTTGAGCTTATGTGGTCAGTCTTTCCATGTTTGCATGTCTAAGCCATGCCCATGTCTTAAGAACCATCTCAGGTTCTCCCTGTTCCAGGAAACTTTCCTGATTGTCCCAGAAGAAAGAAAGTTCTCCATCTTCTGAATTCTTACAACGTTTTATTTGCTCTTCTCTTAGGGCATTCAGCACTATCTGCCTTCTGTTATCTTCCCTTAGCGGACTGTATAAGTTTGTTTGATCTTCTGGAGTCCCACAGGGCCTAGTATAATATGTGGTGTATAGTAGATGCTCACTAAATATTGTGGAATAAATAAATGAATGAATGAATTTAAGAATTAGTGCCAAGTGTACCTTATTTTCCCCATTTTCTATTTTTATTTATTGCCTTAATAATACAGGACACAAATTATCCTTTAAAAGCCAGCTCTGTGCAATGAAAATGGGGTTAAGGTTGAGGAGAACATGACATCTGAAAATAAGCCAGAATAAGAATTTCCTCCAGATGTTTTTTTTTCCTCGGAGTTTATCTTTCCCAAGTCTCATTCTCTTTATGATAAGAGAATCATCTGATAATAAAATGTTATTTTAGTATGTGATAAATGAAGACTTAGGGGAGGAATCATTTGCTTTAGAAAGTGATTCAAAGTTGGATTTATTCTGTTGGTAATCTCATCCTAAATTTAAAATAGCATTTGATTTTTAGTACTATATCATATTCTCAGCTTATGGACTTATTTGTTACAAATTAAAGTTCAGATGTGTTAATCTCCAAGCCATCTGAATTGCTCTGATTAAGATCACATACTAGGAATAGGGTGATTTCTCCAAGTCTAGAATAGTTGATTTTCTGTTAAAGATGGTACTTGGCATCATTTTTTCTCAAATAACCAGCGAGTATTTATTGATTGACCAGTTCTGTGCTTATACAAGGCATTGGAAAATACAAGAGAGGTTGAGAGAGTTATTATGTGATTGGAGATAAGATTTTGAATGCAAGAAGCAATTAGACCATATAAAGCAGTAATGATCTCATTAAGACATCATTGGTGTTACATACAACATAGATCTGATGAGAGGTCAGAGATGGATAAAGGTTCTGGAATAGTCAGGAAAGTTATCATGAAGCAGGTGGGACCTAGGCTTGAGAGGTAGATTTGTGTGGTAGAGGAGAGAACAGCAGGTGCAGGTAAGAGGAAGCAGGAATATTTGGTGATAAGGGGGTGTAGGGGCTAGTGTGGGATCCAGCTTTATTAAAGGGAAGGTTCATAACACATTCATCTAACTGATTTCCATTGCACATTCCTTGAACTCATTTGTGCCTTGGAGTGTAGCAGGGAACAAACTGCCTCTTCCATATAGCACTTAGATGAAGAAATGGGCATTTAACAAATCACACAATTAGATATATAATTTAAAGTTGGGGTAAATGTTGTGGGAGGAAAGTATTTAATACAAGGTGGTACAAGAACCTGGAAGAGGGTGACTGTTACACTTCATAGCTGGTTTACTCCGATAGCTTCCTGCCTGATCGTATCCTGAGTAACAATCAATCTACTTATTTAACAAATTTCTTTTAAATACCTACGAGTACTGTGCTCTCTGTTGATTCCTATAGGAACTAACATAAGCTTAGGAGTTCCTGGTTAAGTAGAGCATGGTGACTTATGTCTGTAACCCCAGCACTTTAGAGGGTAAGGTGGGAAGATCTCCTGAGGCCAGGAGTTGGAGACCAGCCTGGGCAACATAGCAAGACCCCATCTCTACAAAAAATAAAAAATTAGCTCAGCATAGTGATGCACTTCTCGGGAGGTGGGAAGATCGCTTCACCGCAGGAATTGGAGGCTACAGTGAGCTATGATTGCACCACTGCACTCCAGCCTGGGTGACAGAGTGAGACCCTGTGTCTCAAAAAAAAAAAAAAAAAATCTCTGGTTAACAGGGAAAAGAGCTACGTAAGTAGTATAATATGAAAAGAACTTTAGTAGAGATATGAGAACACAGATATTTTCAAGAGCAGTAGAAAATAAGTTAAATAAGTAGAGTAGACCCCAAGTGATAGCTCTTTGATAGTAAGCAGAGAAGTTCAGATTGGGTGTGGCAGCATTTTAGTGGGTTCTCTGGGTTCTTAGGTGGGGAGAGAGACATGAGGAAAAGAGAAGGCCAGGATGAAGGTTTCAGGGTAATCTACACAAAAAGTAAGAGAAAAAAAATGGAGGGAGTGGAAAGGAAGTAGGAATATATTGAGAAGGTATTCAAGAAACTAAATAGGACTGGATAACTGACTGGATAAAGCATAGAACCATAATGGTCAGGGGTGACCCAGTGTCTCTACCCTGGTGACCTAGACGAATTGTGGCATCCATGATAGAAGTGGGGGTGTTGAGGGAAGATCTGTTTTGAATGGTGATCCTACTTTGAACATTTTGGGTTTCGAGCAGTATGAGGCCATCAGGTATGCAGGTGGAGGTGGCATACTGCTGAGGTAAGAGGTTATGACTGGGGATAGCTAGCAGAATCTTCAGGGTAAAAGTGATTGTGGAAGAGATGAAAGTATATGAATTCAGGGAAGAGAAAGAGGAGAACAAAGAGCTAAATCCAGGACCCCAGGCTTCGAGAATAAAAGTTACGCATTGGTAGTAAAAGTTACTATGAGGAGAAGCAAAAGCTACTTGTAGAGAGAGAGAGAGAATAGTTTTGTTTTTTAAGGCAAAGGATAGAAGGTAAGGTGGAAAAGTGGTGTCTGATGGAAGTAGAAGTGTTTCAAGTAGAAGATCTGTAAGAGCAATTTCTTATTGATATTCTCTCATATATAAGGTACTGTGAGAGATGCAAAGATGACTAAAATGAGCCCCAAACCCAAAAGCTTTCAATTTCTTTGAGTGAAACATATGAAATTGCTGGGGTTTTTTGTAAGGCAAAATGGCAATTTCATATGATACAGCCTGGTAGAAGAGGAGATAGAACATAGTACAAATGCATTGAATACAGGCAAGATGGTGAGAAACTCAATAAGAGAGGCTCAGGCAACATCCTACTTTCATGCATAATTTATTCCTAAAAGTGTATACAGAAGTCAAATGGTTGAATGTCTAACTACAGTTGTATGTGGGGTAGGTAAGTTCTATTATTATAAATAAGTGTATATGTGAAATTCCAAATTATACCTCATCTGATATATTTTTATCATTGTATGCCTTGTCTTTAGTTCTATTTGTTTGTTTTCCATGATTAAACTCATGGCCTGCCTGCTCAAGTTCAGTGAATACCTAAAGAGTCCTCGTAGCTGATGAGTTCTGCCCTTATCTTAGTAATACAATGATGAGACCTCTACTTCGCAATACAGCATTAGTAACAGCACTTTCATTTTTCCATTTCCACTCATTTTTGTGTTGCAAAAGATAACCAAGTGTTCAGATGTGTGCATACCCAAGCATTGCTATGCAGAGACAACCATCCCGCTGAAACAGACTTGGTACCTGGCAGTCAGTATCACTAAGACAAGCTTGAAACATGTGCTGGCAACTGAAAATTTGACATTTAGGCATAGGAAAGGCATCTTAGGCATATCTGATTTGGTAAAGATATAAATTTGACTGATGTAATAGACCCCAAGTAATAACGGCATACACAAGATAGAGGTTGATTTCTCTCTGATGTCATAGTCTAGGTGTTAGCCATCCAGGGCTGTCAGCTTCTTATTCCATCCCGAGAGTGTTGCCGTTTTCTGTATGACTCAAGATGGCTCACTGCCACCATGGTCTCATTTCAGCCAGCAGGAAGAGGCAAGTGGACAAGGGGCAGTTATGGCCTTATTTTTCAAAGGTGCAGTCTGGAAGTGGCACACACATCTCTTCAACTCGTATCTGACTGGCCATAACTTAGTCACATGGTTATGCTGAACTGCAAGGGAGGCTGGGAAGTATAGTTATTGTTCTGGGTGACTATAAAGTAGAGTTTCTATTAACATTGAAGAAGGAGAAATATTGGGGGGCAATCAGCAGCATTTGCCATATTGTCCATGTGTGGTGTATGAAAGGACAAGTGTAGGAAAGACCATGGCCACCCATCCATACAGAGTGTCACAGGTGCACAAAGAAGAGATATTTCTTCCGATTGGGGGACTGGAGAGGGCTTTAGGGATGTCAAGTTCAATGGAAGGGAGATGAAAAAATTAAAGTGCCAATGCTAGGTATTGATCCTTTAAGCTTAATACAGTTGAGATAATGGAGAAGTTGTAGAAAGAAGGTAAAAAGATGGGAAAGGAAGCATTTTAGATAGAGAGCGCAGTGTTAGAAAAGGCTAACAGAAGTGAGAACAAAGGCTGGTGAATAACTCATCTGTTTTGCTGAAGAACAGGAATTATAAATATGATAGTGAAATAAACCTAGAAAAGATAGGGGCCAGAAGATTAAAAAGGTCTATGAATGCCAGGTGACAGGATTTGGGCTTTATTCTGTAAGCATGGGGGACCACTGATAGTTTTTGAGCAAGGAATATAATTATGGCTGTGCTTTCACAGGGTAACTATGGCAACGATGCATATGATCAATTGGAGCAGAGAGACTGGAAGGAGGAGGACCTGTTAAGAAAGGAGTCCAGTGGTGAGGTTAATGTGGGCTGAAACTGAGGTCATACCCTTGGTAATAGACAAGATGGGGCCAAGTGTGAGGGCAAGAATCAATGGAAGTCGAAGAAGCTGGGACAGAGAAAGTGCTCTTGGTTTCCTGGGTCTCTGGAGTGACAATAGTACTGTATTTTCATTCAGTCGGTGAATTGTAGCCTTGATTTTGCTGACTCTAGGACTGGTCCCAGAATAGTTCATTCTCTGCCCAGAACATCTCAGCGGGCACTCATCACCTCCCCCGGAGCTGTAGCAGCTGTTGGGCTAGCAATGCCATGAATTTGTCTTCCTGTACTGCCAGGAGAGCAGCTGCCAGCAGCAACTCTGGACAGACCCATCTCAGGGACGTGGAAACTATTCAACTTGGGATGCAGCAGGTTGGCCAGGGCTGAATTCGGTCCACATGGATTCATCCCACCTTTTTCCAGGCCACTTTCTTACCCTGGCTAGGTTTCAACCACTCATACTGGGTTAGGTTGGGTATTTTCTTACAGTTCTAAGTGACTGCATTTAGGGTTGGACACTGCTGAACTGCTTTCTTCGTCTTTTGGACACCTCTTCCCCTGGAAGCCATTACCCTGTCACCCTTTGGCTTTGCTTCCTACTCTGCTCTGCTCCTGCTCACCTTTTGTCCTCTCCCACATTGTGCTCAGTGCAGACATCCTCATTAAAGCCTGCACAGTTCTGACTCCATTGCAGGCTAACCCTCTGATTCTATCTCTCTCCTTCTTTCCCCTTCCCCCAGAGAATGAGAGATGCCGCAGATAGAACTGTAGTGATTATTTGACCCTACCTTATTCTGCTTTGTTTAAGACAGGTAACATGGCTTCCCCCATCCCTGTGAATTGTGGGAAGACCCTGCTAATAATGTCTGAAATTCTGTCAGCCTGGTTTGATTAAGAGCAGTGATAAAGTATTATGTGAGGGTAGGAAGCCTTTCTAGGGAAGATGTTCTTGCATTTTCTTTGGCTCCTTGAAGAGCATAAATGTATTCCTATTTGTTGCTGAGCCTTTGATTGTCTCTTTTAAGTGGAATCTGTGTTAATATTTCCCAGCAGGACTCTAACTGATAATGCATTGACTATTTTTTTTGTTTGTTTGTTTTTTTTTTTTAAATAGACTTGCTGTAAATTACCTTTCAGTCATAGCTCACTTGGTTTTGATCTCCTGCTTTTAATAACTCAGGGTTTTAGGTAGCTTTTTTTTTCTGTTGAAGTTTTAGAGCAATACTTCTACATTGCTATCCTGCTGTGTTCCTTGCAGAGACCTTCTGCTATTTTATAACCCACTGTCACTATCTTTTCAGTGTTTCTCCTAGCTTCTTTTTCTCCTCAACACATATTTGTTGACGATTTTAGAGATTTTGTTCTAAACTCTTAGAGGACAGAGATCCAAAGAAATCAAAGGAGTAGTTCTTTCCCATATGAATTTATAATCTAGTCAGGGAGAAATTAAATTCAAATGCAAGAATACAAATCTTTAACATAAGGCTATAGGTAGTAAGTACTAAGTATATACTGCAGAAGAGATGAGGCTCAGTTGATGTAGTCAGGAAACTTCAGTAAGGAAATGAGATTTGAACAAAACTTTAAAGAAAATGCTCTTGAGAGGGAGGGGAATATAGTCTAGGAAAAAGGAGCACAGCTAGAGGACAGAATAAAGCAATTTTGAGGTACAGTGAGTAAATTGGTTTAGCTGGGAGTATAAGTGGATATGGAAGAAATGGACAAAGTGAGATAGGTTTGTATTGTGGAGGGGCTTGACTCTTGATTAGAGATTTGGCTCTATGCAACAGACACTGGAAATCACTGATGGTTTAAATAGGTATGAACTCTGATTGAGGAAGATTAACCTAGTGGTAGTTTGCTAAATGACAAGAAACATGAGACCAAGGAAACCAGTTGCTGCAGTAGATCATAAGGATCTAAATTAGGTTGGGATGGTAGGAATGAAAAGATGAGGAATTTATCCTTCTGTCCATTTAGCAAATATATATCTTCTTACCATGTGCCAGACACATGCCAGATACCCACCCCTGTACTCCTAGAGCTTACAGTCTAGAGACAGATGGAAAGCACCTGGTGCAGAAAGAATCTGCAGGAATTGCTGACTAATGGGATTCAGGTTTCAAGTGAACTTGGAAGCCACAAAAGAAAGAGGTCTGTAAAGTGTCTTTTTGACTTGGGTGATTGATAAATTAATGGTATCTTTAAAAGAAATATAGAGGGGCTTTTTAAGGGGTTTCTGTTGTTGTTGTTTGATTTTTTTTTTTTTTGAGACAGAGTTTCACTCTTGTTGCCCAGGCTGGAGTGCAATGGCACGATCTCGGCTCACCGCAACCTCTGCCTCCCAGGTTCAAGCTATTCTCCTGCCTCAGCCTCCCGAGTAACTGGGATTACAGGCCTGCACTACCACGCCAGGCTAATTTTGTATTTTTAGTAGAGACAGGGCTTCTCCATGTTGGTCAGGTTGGTCTTGAACTCCTGACCTCAGGTGATTTGCCCACCTTGGCCTCCCAAAGTTCTGGGATTACAGGCATAAGCCACTGTACCCAGCTGAAATCTAGAAGTTTTTTAACAGAAGTTAGGAGAAGGAATTGTTTTTGAAGGGGTAAAATATGAGAAATTTGGGTTTTAGATTTTAAGTTTAAGGTGTTGGAAGAGTATTGAAGCTGAAATTTCTAGTAGTTGACAAAATGAATGGCTATATGCAGGGCTAAAGAGATTTTTTGGCTGTTGGTAGAGATTTGCACATGTGCACAGAGAGGGGATGGTTGAAACTGTGGAAATATTTGTGATTTCCAATAGTAAGCGTTTAGAACAAAGGGGAAGCTTCCTTTGTATCATCTGTGATACTTAGATTACAGAGAGTATAAAGGAATTTAAATGATGTATTTATTTGTATATCATTCAGTATACATTTTGGGAACCTAATTATGTATCAGCAATTGGGCTTGGTACTGGAGATAGAGAAGAACAAGACAATCTCCTATGTTCACTAATATTAAATTAGCAAAATATCAAGGAGGTAGACATAGAAAGTAAACTTTCTTGTTTGGCTGGTTATCAGTTGTGTCACCATTGGAAGGGATATGAGGGAGCAGGGCCTAGGTATCTCAAGAATTTGGTAGGCATTCAACCTGTAGTACTCCTTTCAGTGGGAGGTTAGTTACACAATTAATTAAAGAAAAAGTATTGTAGAGTCTGTGTTCTTGGCCTCAGGCCCAGTATTTGAATGTGCGCCGTCTCTGTAGTTACATCACTACTGCGGATGGGTTCCTTCTCTGGAGTTGAGTTCAAAGTCATTCACCAGTCTCACAGGATAGCATTGGGTTGAAAAGCAGAGTCAGTTGGCCATGGAAAATGTTATAGTTGTGGTTGCAGATCAGAAAAGGGTGGAAGACCAGAAAGTTCCTCATTGACTTATGGAGTGACCTCGAGAAAGAAAGGACCAGGAAACATGAATCTCCTGGGAGGGAGAACCCCTGACTTCCTGGGACCAGTGTGTCACTCACTCATTTTGGACATATTTGGGAGCTGTTTGTTCCCTCAGGAAAGATTTTGCCCAGATGTAGCATCTGGTGTTGCAAGGGTTGGCTTCCCTTCTCCATGGCTCAAGATGCCTTTCTTCAGAAATTAACAGAAGGTTCTTTGGTGTGTTTTGCATGGGCTCAGTTCATGTAGAACCTTAGATCATGGTTGAGTCCTTTTTGGAGGAAGAATTGGGAGGACTTCTCACACATGGGTAAAGCAGGATGGAAGAGACACAAGAAGGCCACTTGGGAATCAGCAAGACAGGGTGATCCAGTCTTTGGAAGAGAGAAGGAATTCAGTTAAAAGTTATTTGGGAAGCTTTGTGACTTAGTGGGAAAAACCAGAGCTTTTAGCCAGAAAAACTTGGGTCTGAATCTTGTCTCTTCTACTCCTAGCTGGTAACCTTAAGCAAGGCACTTTACCCCTGTTAGCCTCAGTTTCTTACCTGTGAAATGTTGACAGTAATACTTACCTTGAAGGGTTCTTCTAAGGATATATGTAATGTATATACAGCACTAGCTATTGTCTGTGACTTAATGGATGCTTAATAAATGGTAGCTGATATAATTATCAGGAAGAGTCAACCCTGATAGTTAAGATCAGCCACAGGAAGAGTCAGCCCTGATAGTTAAGATCACAAGTTCTGGGAACCAGATTTCCTGGGTTCACAATCCTGGATTTCCCCCACTTACTTGCTGTGTGATTTTAGATGAAAGTTTTTAATCACCTCAGTATCTTCATTTGCAAAATGAAGGTAATATTCATACCTACCTTATGGAGTTGTTATGCTGGTTAAGTGAATTAATATGTGAAATACTTAGGACAGAGCTTGGCACATAGTAAATGTAAATAGTAGCAACAATTATCCCTGTCCTCAGGATTTGGGCCTGAGCACAGCTATACTGGGTAAAACACTGGTATATTAGATGCACTAGTCATTCCCTGTGCACAGTTAAGTATTCCTAAGCCTGGCTGGGTAATATGTCAAGTTTCCATTTTCTTCAGACCCCTGTGGGCCCTCATGAATGACAAATTTATCCCCCACCCTGATTTTTATGGTATAGCTACATTGGGCAGGACATAAGCAATTATGTGACTCTATGTAATTGCATGGTCAGTCCCTATAAAAACTCAGCAATTGTATGTTTTGTTCTGTAAGGTGTCATATAGTTCAGCCTTGGTGAGTTACTTATGGATCCACCATTCCATACTTCACATTCATGAAGAGTAAGACATTTGTCATACAGCCACTCTCTGATTTTCTTGTCCTCTTGGAGTTAATAGTTAGCCCTGTTGCCAAATTGCTGAGTTTCTATAAAGATATACCGTTCAGGCCCACAGGTCCCAATTTTGACTTGGGCAAATAAAAGAAGGCCAGTCCTATTCAGCCTCCTGCAGTATCTACCATCGAGGCCAGCAGGCCAGTGCAGTACACACCTTAGTCATGAACATAATAATATGTGGTTTACTGGGTTGTTTGTCTCATGAGGCCAAACAGAAGCTCCCAAGCTTCTGCATAAATGGCTTTATATCTTCCTTTTAGGGTAGGGAATGATAAGAGGGCAGGTCAGAAGCAAAATATGCTTTTATGAGCGATTGGGAGGATGTTGGAGACTCCTGAGAGTTTCCTGTGTCTCCTAGGATCTGCCACTGGAATGTCAGCAGGCCATACCTCAGTCTTTCAGCTCCATGGAGCAAAGACAGTAGTGATCACGTTCCTTGACAACAGTGCTAGTGTGCGGGGAGCTTTTAGTTTTCCTTTTCTCTGCTCCTGTAAGCCCCATAATAATTCTGTAGCAGACACAGGAAGCAATGTGTCTAACAACTACTAGGCAGTGTGTTCTTGGGATTTTTAATTCTCAGGAATTTGCAGCCAATTAAATGAATTTACTTTGATCCAGTTCTCTTTTCAAGGCAAGAGCTGTGTCATCTTATTGGGAGCTGACTGTGTTAAGTGGGAGGGTTTACAAGATAAGAAGAAAAGACAGTCTCTGCTATACATGCTTTTATAATTGAAATGGGGAAAATCGGGCAGGCTGAGAGAGACTAATAAGAACACATGTGCACAGGAATTTAAAAATAGCACCCCATTTAAAGCAGGTTCCAGTAGTCACCAGGAAGAGAAGAAAGGTGCAGTACTCAGGAGGGAAATGTACTTGGTTCAGTCAGGGAAAGGTAAAAGACAGTATAGTTATGTTCTCAATTAGATTTGTTCCCTAGTTAATTGAAGTAAGGACTTTAATATCTAATTCCTGCGCTGCACAGAAGTATCACATGGTGAAGAGAAACAGCGTGACATGGGAAGGACTCATTGTTAATGAAAGATTTAGAGAGAATGAGAAAAATGTAGGGTTTGGGTTTTTCAGAGTTGAAATAGGTCCATCTTTTCTGCTGGCGCCTCCTCTTATGCATCCCCACTGTCATTGCTCCTTGGGTTTTAAATTCAGGGAGAATCAACGAGCACAGTTCTGCTTCTTAGTATATTTAGGGTGCAGCTGGTTAAAGAGCCAGGATTAGAAAACGAATCGAACAAACTAGGATTATCTTCAATGGTAGGATGCTGAGCTGTGTTTGCTGATTCCTGCTTAAGCAGTCAGGACAGGGCATCCTTGCATGAAATTCAGACATCCCTCCCTGGCAGCCTCTGTGTTAAAGTAGAGGTTGCAGAACAAGTCTGGCAGCTCTTAGCCTGAACCCTTGTAAACAACAGATGTTCATAACTAAGTTCTAGGGTGGGGGTAGGGGTTATTGTTGATGCTTGAAATTCTTTGAATTTATAGGCAGCATCTCAGGGATTTAGCAAAAGGAGGAAGTTGTACAGAATTGATTTCTGCAGTGTACAGGTAGAAATGATGCCTCAGATGGATTTTCTTGAAGACAAAGCACAGGCTATTGAGTGGACTCTAAAACAGAGCAAGGTGAACCCAGGAAGGCAGGCACAGTTAAGAAAGGGTTGGCTTCTTAGTGTATTGATTTCCTCTCCTCCTTCTCCTCCTTCACCCCTTTTTATACATGGACTGGATTTGTCAGTCTCCTTCTTGCTCCTGTTTTCTCCGGTAATGGGTGGAAATGTGTGCCCTTTCTCACCACAGAGTCCTAGATATACGTGCATACAAATTACACAGCGTATTAGGCCATTTTTGCGATGCTGTAAATAAATACCTGAGGCTGGGTAATTTCTAAAGAAAAAAGTTTGATTGGCTCATGGTTCTGCAGGCTGTACAGGAGGCATGGTGCTGGTATCTGCTTCTGGTGAGGCTTCAGGAAGCTTACAACCAGGGAGCCAGCATGTCACATGGTGAGAGTAGGAGCGAGAGTCGGGGGAGGTCCCAGACTTTTGAACAACCAAGTCTTTTGTGAACTAAGTGAGCATGAACTCACTTATCACCACGGAGATGGTGCTAAACCATTCATGAAGGATCTACCCCCATGACCCAGTCACCTCCCACCAGGCCCCACCTCCAACATTGGGAATCATATTTCAACATGAGATTTGGAGGGGACAAACATCCAAACCATATCACATAGGGGGGAAAACACACAGGAAGAGCACACAGGTGCACTTGCCTTAGTATCTTCTGAAGGACGCAACTCAGGTTTTTTGTGATACACTGATTAATGGCTTATTGTTATGGGCTTTGTCTTGGATTTTAACCTTATACTTTCTAATGTTGGTTTTGCTAGATATTCATTACTTCATTAAACAGAGGTGCTGGGCATGGTGGCTCACGCCTGTAATCCCAGCGCTTTGGGAGGCCGAGGCGGGCGGATCACGAGGTCAGGAGATGGAGACTGTCCTGGCTAACACGGTGAAACCCCTTCTCTACTAAATACAAAAAATTAGCTGGGCGTGGTGGCGGGCGCCTGTAGTCCCAGCTACTCCGGAGGCTGAGGTAGGAGAATGGCATGAACCCGGAAGGCGGAGATTGTGCCACTGCACTCCAGCCTGGGTGACAGAGCAAGACTCCATCTCAAAAAAAAAAAAAAAAGAAAAGAAAAAACAGAGGTCAGTGATGAGAATATGGCTTATGAAGACTTCAATGCTGCCTCTTCTTTATCCCCATCCCCTAGTCCCCAAGCACATGTACCAAGTTCCCAGCCAGATGATCAGTGCCTAGGAAACCTTCTGCTTTACAGCATAGTTCAGGGAAGCCGTAATAGAAAAAATATAATACATCTTTGGTAGGCTTCCTTGGTACCAAATTAAAGAAGACTTTAGAAAGGTTCTTATCATAAATCAGATGAAGAAAAGCAATTTACCAGATCCGGGAATGTTTTTGAGCCACTCTAGCAAGAAACAACTGGCTTGAAAATCTGTGATAAAATAACTTATTCTTTTGGAAGCTAAGAACATCTTTGTACAATTTTTTTTTTGTTTCAGATGGGAGTCTCTCACTCTGTTGCCCAGGTGGGAGTGCAATGGTGTCATCTCAGCTCACTGCACCCTCTGCCTCCCAGGTTCAAGCGATTCTCATGCCTCAGCCTCCCAAGTACCTGGGATTACAGGTGCACACCACCATGCCTGGCTACTTTTTATATTTTTAGTAGAGATGGGGTTTTTCCATGTTGGCCAAACTGATCTCGAACTCCTGACCTCAGGTGATCTGCCCGCCTTGGCCTCCCAAAGTGCTGGGATTACAGGCGTGAGCCACTGCACCCGGTCCATCTTTGTGCTGTTATTCCTTCTGGAAAACAAGTCCACCTCTGGCTGTTTTGTCCATTTGTATGAATTTGGTGAACACCAATCCTGGTATGTGAGGTTCCCTTAATTTTTCAGCAAACATTTATTGAACCTTTATTCTGTGCCAAGAGTTGTACAAGGAATTAAATATACACAGAAGAATAAGCTACCATTCTAGCTCATGGAAGTTATTATTTAATGTGAAATATTTTAAGTTTGTTTATGTGTATTTGTGTGTGCTCTGATAAGGCATAGACTTCCAGGTTGAGGAGACAGAATTGTTGGGTTATGAGTCATCCTGTTAGTCACCTTTATTATATGTGAATCATTAATAAACACTTGACTTCATTCTCATCACTAATGACCAATAGGTTCTCCGCAGGTTTGGGGTCACAAAGAGGTGTAGGATCCTGTTCTTTCCCTCAGGAAGCTCATGGTGTCATGTGGAAGACAGAGAGTTTATATGAAAAAGATAACACAAAATAATATACACTTATTGCCAAAGGAGCGATGGGAGAAATGATTTCATTTTTCTCCAGAATGCAATCTTTAAACAGTTTTAAAATTTTGCCATAATGTTAGACTTACAGAAAAATCACAGGAATAGCACAAAGAATTTTTGTATACTACCATTTTATCCAGATTGCCCCAAAATGTTAACATATTACTACGTTTGCTTTATACTTCACCCTTTTCATACCCAGTTCTCACATATATTTTGCTTTTCTGAAACACTTGAGAGTAGATTGCAGACATGATGCCCTTTTATCCATACATACTTTAGGGTATATTTACTAAAAATAAGGATATTCTTTTGCATAATTGTAGTGTAGTCATCAAAATCAGGACGTACAGATTGATACAATACTATTTTCTAATCAATAGACATTCAGATTTTACCAGTTGTTCTAAAAATGTCCTTTTTTGGCAAAAGAAAGTCCAAGATTATGCAATTCATTCAATTGTTTTATCTCTTTAGTTTCCTTTAATGTGGGATGATTTCCAAGTCTTTCTTTATATTTCAAGACATTGACATTGACCCCGTTATGTTGTAAAATGTCCCTTAATTTGATATTTCTGGCAACTTCTGATAATTTCCTTATGATTAGATTCAAGCCACACACTTTTGGCAGGAATACCATAAAATGGTAATGTCACTTTCTTCTCAGTGCATCATATCAGGAGGCACTTGCTGATGATTTGTGCCATTACTGGTGATGTTAAATTTGACCATTTGGCTACAGTTGTGTCTGCTAGGTTTCTCCACCATGAAGTTGTTCTATAAACTTTGTAATTAATGCATATATTGTAGAGAGATACTTTGAGACCATGTAAATATCAACTTACCCTTCAACTGTTATACTCACTAGTTTTAGCATCCATTATAATTCTTGCTTGAATCAATTTTTATTACAATGGTTACCAAATAGTCATTTTTCCAGTTTTAATCATTCCTTCTACATTTATCAGTTCCATTTCTACTATAAAGAAGAGCTTTTCCATTACCCCCACTTTTTGGTCTGGTTGTTGGTTTATATCAGTGTGGACTTGTGGATTATTATTTTATTCAACAGGTTATAATCCTTTGCCATCTTTATTTTAATGTTCATATTGTTCTAGATTTGGCCAATGGAGTCCCTTCATGCTGGCTCCTGTGTCTTATTGATATGTCCCCATCATACTTTGAGCACTTCCTTACTTCATGGCACAACAAGGGGTTCCAGGCTTAACTTGTACTTTCCTTGCCTTTACTCTAGAGTTGGCCATTTTTTCAGAGAGCCTTGGTTGCTTTTAGTGGGAAATGGTATTTAGAAACCATGGATGCTAAATATGCTGTTTGTGACCGAAGTACCATTATTTATAGTCCCTTTCAGCAGACAGAGGTAGTAGATACATGTATGTACACATAGACACACACACACACCCATGTACTTCTATAAATAACTGTTTCTTTATCGGTCTGTATGTTTATATATATTAAAGCCTATGAGTTCATATCAATATCTTTCATTCCAATCCAATACCATGTGTTTTATTTAATTTTCTCCCCTTTCCTGTTCTCTGAACAGTGAGAAACCTGGTTTCTCTTATCCATAACACACATGTTCACTTAATTGCTCCATCCTAGAGTGTACAGAAAGTTGCTTCAGAATTACTAACCCATGCCTCTGAAAAAGAAGACTACTGACTAGATTTTAATACTGGTTTGAAGTTCTTTTTGTTATTAGCCTTGAGGGCCAAAATACAGTGTTCAAAAGTTAGCTGACTAGTTCTTTCTTTCCTATCTTAGTCTGTTTTGTGTTGCCATAACAGAATACCTGAGTCCAGGTAATTTATAAAGAAAAGAAGCTTATTTGGCTCACGACTGTGGTGGCTGGAGAGTATAAGAACGTGGCATCAGCATCTGCTCAGCTCCTGGTGGGGGCCATGTGCTGCCTGACAACATGGCAGAGAAGCTGAAAGGCTGGGGAACGAGTTCAAAGACAGCAAACACTAGGAAGAAGCTTGCTTTACAACCCCTCACTCTCTCAGGAACTAATCCAGTCCCACAAAAGTGAGAACTCATTTCCATGAGAATGTTAATCTTATACATGAAGGATTCTTCCCATGACCCAGACAACCCCCTAATGGCCCCGCCTCTCAAAACCACTTGCAATTGCAATCTAATTTCAACATGAGTTTTGGAGGGAACGGACCATATTCAAACCATAGTATCCCTCAACCTCCAGACCTTCAATGTAGTTATATTATTTGTTTGAAATATAATTTGGTTTATTTATTTGTTTGTATTTAATGTTTTCCTCTCCAGAATGGGGTCTTGACATTTCTCACTGCCAAACCTTTTCTCTTGACTAAAGATGGAACAGATTCGGGAGAAGTGAGAGACCCATGTATCCATAGATTAAGTCAGGGCTTTAGCAGAAGTCAGTGATGGGGACATAGGCCAGACATGCACTGAGAACAAACCAACCATTTCCCCTACTTCTGGGCCAACCCTGTCTCTAGGCAAACCATCTTATGGATTGAAACCCTTGCTGATTTCCACTAAGCCTACTCCTAGGTTCTCCTTGCCATTCTCCCTGATCACCTCTTTTGCATTTAGCGAACCAAGAATCCAGTATCAGTATCAGCATCTGCTCAGCTGTAGGCCATGATTGTGTGTACTGTTTACCAGCAGCTCATGTAATATGCTTGATGTAAGACCTTAGGATGATGTTGATCTGGCCTCTCAGACATGAAGCCCCAGGGCACTGCACATTGACACCCAAACTTGCAGACTTTTATGTCCTTTTGCAAGACTGTTTGCTAGTGCCTTGTTCTGAAATCCTTGAAATTTCTCCTCCTGGACTTTCTTCAGTTACATGCTTTGGCCTCTCTAATAGCTGTTTTGCATCAATTCTGATGACCTGGCCATTTTCTCCTGTCTGTCTGGGAATGGCTTCCAGAATCCCCTTCCTCTGCCCCATTTAACCCTCTTCCTCCATCTCCCACACACTCATTTTATTTCTCTTTCCTCCAGACACATACAACCTGGTCAGTGCTGCTGATTCCAGCTGTTCTGAATCTTGTCTACAGCTTAAGTTCAAAAACAGATGGGCCCAAAGTATCCTAGATGCTGTGCCAATTTCCACCGCATGAAAACAAATTACTGAAAAGCATCAGGAAATTTTAGAATAGTTTTGGGGTTTGATTCTCTGCCTTCTCAATGGTCCTTCCTCCCCAACTCTTCCATTTCTCTTCACCCTGCCCCCCCGCCCCCGCCATTACACCTTGCCACTTTCCATCTCTTCTTTATATTCCTCACTTAGCAAAGGCTGGTTTTAAAAACCTTTATCCTCATTTCTCCTCTTTCTATGTACTGATAGGTTTAACCATCGGGATGGGACTGTGTTGATAATCAAGCTAGGGCTGTTGGTTGTTTTTCTAAATGTTTATACCCTTTTAAAATCTTCCATCTAAGCCTAGGGACCTTATGTCCTTTTGGTCATATAAAGAAGGTGAGGCTGGGGCCTCTGTATCTGTGGGTACCTTTATAGGTCAAATAATTCACCAACTTGCGAATAAAGTAGATATTCTTCTACTGACTTCATCACTAGGGGTGCAAAATTGTGGCAGTGCCACTGTCTGCCCTTGTCGGGAGCAAGTAGACACTCCCTGTAGACAGGGAACTTGTTCCTTGGAAAGCAGTGGCATTGGACCCACACCATTGCTTTCAGAATCCTCATTCTGGGAATATGCCAACTGCTTTCTCCCAATGTTCTGTAGATCATTGTTTAGTTTTGGCATTCCTAGTCACCCTAAAAATAAGAGGAAAACAATCATTGTAGTGGGACCACTTATCTTAGAGGTATATAAGGAAGACACTGGCAGTCATTTACAGAGCATGGGGAGAAAGCTGTTGGCATGGTACAGTGGTTATTGGGTGCCTACTGTGACCAGACATTGTAGGAACTGTCCTCAAGAGAAGCCCTTGAGGGACAGGCTTCTAGAAGTGCAGGTACACGCTAGATTTATCCATGCAAATTATAGTGTTTCCCCGCTTCCCTCCCTCCTTTCCTCTCTCCCTCCCTCCCTCCCTTCTTTAGAAGAGAATACTTAGAAGAGAATCCTTAGATTCTCAAAAAGTATCAAGCAGAGCCCTATGGATGGTAACTGAAAAAAAAAAAAAAAAAAAAAAAGATTCTCAAAAGGATCTGGGATATGTAATTATCTCCCATAATTTAAGACCATTACTCTGGAGCAGTGACTTTAAAACGTTTTGATCATGAATCTCTGTGTTTTATACTACAAGCTGGAATAACATATATACACATAAATAGCTGAGAACAACACTTTCACAAAACAATGCTTATCTTTGCTCTGTATGATGTACTCTGAGATTTTCTACTTTGTTCTGTTACTCTTTTTTTTGTTGAGGTGGGGTCTCACTCTTTCACCCAGGTTGGAGTGCAATGGCGCCATCTTGGCTCACTGCAACCTCTGCCCCCTAAGCTCAAGCGATCCTCCCACCTCAGCCTCCCGAGTAGCTAGGACCACAAGTGCACACCACCACGCCCAGCTAGTTTTTTGTATTTTTGGTAGAGACAAGGTTTTGCCATGTTGCCCCAGGCTCGTCTCAAACTCCTGACCACAAGTGATCTGCCTTCCTCAGCCTCCCAAAGTGCTGGGAAGGCAGGCGTGAGGCACTTCGTCCAGGCTACTTTTTTCTGTTATTCTGTTCTACTGTTTTCTACTTAATTTTTTGAGAAATGCTAGTTGGTGACCTATAAGTTGATTTTTTTAAACCTCACTAATGGGGTGAATCCCACAGTTTGTAAAATATTGCTTTAAAAGCATTGGTTTTTAAATTTTTGGTGTGCATAAAATTACCTGACATGCTGATTTGAAAGGCAGATTCCTGGGCATCAGTCCACCCCTAATAAGTTGTAATCTCTGGCAGATGAGCATAGGAATCCACATTTTAAACAAGCATTCCAGGTGATTCTGATGCAAGGTGATTTGGGGTCTTGAAGCCTCACACTTACAGAAACTGCTCTCTTTTGCATTTATGAACCTGGCTGTTTAAGGCTTCAGATCACATACTTGCTTGGGGATGGTAGATACTACTGGGGATCATCTGACTCCAGACTGAGAATCTTCTCATTACAGAATGACCCCAATCACTTAGGTTTACTTCTGGATCTTCACAATTCCTTGAGAGTCCTCTTTTACTGATGTCTCTTATGGTCCTTAAGAAGGCAGAGAAGGGGTTAACTTAGGCCACAGAATAGAGTGAAGGAACTGAAGGGTCATTTTACAGAGTGACTGGGGTGTGGCCCAGTCCTCCAGTAGGTGCCCAGAGCCAGTCCAAAATTAGAATGGGGTGGGATTCGAAACTGCTTTTCCTATTCACTTGCCTTTCATGTGTAACCACATGCAGTGTGTCAACATGCTTTCAGGCGCCGTTAGGCAGCAGCAGTTTTGCTCCCTCTGGGTTCACGGACCCTTGGTATTCCTGTTATGTGTTGTCTTAGAATAGCTCTGCGCTCTGGGGCTCTGAGCATTGTCCATTAACTCTTTCAGCACCAGCCCTTTGAGATGCTAAGGGCTTTTTGAATGAAATGTAATAACCACCACAATGAAATAAGAAAACAGTTACTAGTCAGGAGACCTGGATTCTTGCCCTGCTCCACCACTGTCTGTGTGACCTCAGGCTCCCTGAGCCTCAATTTCCTCACTCAGAAAATGACAGGCTTGGTCTAGACTCTAGACCATCTTGAAAGTCCCTTCTAGCTCTGAAATTCCATGATTCTATTTTTGTATACACTGGCCTTTTCTCTTTGCACATGATTCTTTCATTTAAAGTCTCAGCTAGGTTAGGCACAGAAGATTCACTGAGTTTGGGAATTTCCAGAGAATCAGATGATAATAGCAACAAAATGTATTCCTAGCCAGGCAAGGTGGCTCACACTTGTGAGCCTGGCACTTTGGGAGGCTGAGGCGGGAGGACTGCTTGAGCCCAGGAGTTTGAGGCTACAGTGAACCATGGTCATGTCCCTGTACTCCAACCTGGGCAACAGAGCAAGACGCCATCTCTCTAAAAAAAAGAAAGTATGGGCCGGGTGCGGTGGTTCACGCCTGTAATCCCAGCACTTTGGGAGGCCAAGGCGGACGGATCACCTGAGGTCGGGAGTTTGAGACCAGCCTGACCAACATGGAGAAACCTCATCTCTACTAAATAATACAAAATTAGCCGGGTGTGGTGGCACATGCCTGTAATCCCAGCTACTCGGGAGGCTGAGGCAGGAGAATCACTTGAACCTGGGAGGTGGAGGTTGCAGTGAGCCGAGATCGTGCCATTGCACTCTAGCCTGGGCAATAAGAGCGAAACTCCATCTCAAAAAAAAAAAAAAAAAAAAAAAACCAAAAAAAAGAAGTATTCCTATTTAGTATACTAATGAAGTAGGAAATTTATGAAATAAGTTTATTGTAAGAGGAATTTTGAGATGTATTTGTCTTTTCAGACATGATTCTAGTCACTTTGTTTTGTGGGTATGAATTCATTGTGTGGGCTGTTGAGTAATAATAGTTGTTAATAAGAAAAGATGTTCATACTGATATATAGTTGTAGAACACTTTCATGTTTATGGGCATCACCTTGTTTGATTGGATCTTCACAAAAGTCATTGTGTTAGGTAGGGCAGGTCTGCTGTCCCTGCTTATCCCGTTTTTTTTGTTGTTGTTTTGTTTTGTTTTGTTTTTAAGAGACAGGTCCTACTGTGTTGCCCAGGCTGGTCATTTACAGGCACAATCATTGTGCACTATACCCTCGAGCTCCTGGGCTCAAGCGATGGGCTCAAGCGATCTTCCCACCTCAGCTTCCCGAGTAGCCAGGACTACAGGCACATGCCACCATACCTGGCTTCCATTTACTTTTTAAAACAGGTGAAGAAATTTTGAGACCCAGAATGCATTTGTGACTTGCCCAAAGTTACCTGGCTAGTAAGTGGCAGAGCTAAGCCTAGTCTCTGGGTCTTAAGCATAGTTCAAGGTGCTTCCCACAGAGTATAGATGGAGTTTCACATTGTTCATCCAGATTCCTTAAGGACCTGAACTTGATAATTTGATCTACTAACCTGGAAATTGAATAGGGCATCTTTTCTACCACTCAACCCCTTAAAGTTTTGCCAGTAAAGTATCAACATGGTTAATAATATGCTATAATTTAGAGCATACAAGAAGCCAATGGACATACAAATTTGGTCATTCACTAGCCACCCAGAGAGTGAGTACAGATACATGCTGGAGCAGCTGATTTGGCAAGTTTAGTAGAGGCTGAAGATATTAACTAGTCATTAGATGAATCATGGTCTTTCTGTCCTCAACATTTACAGGATTGCTTTGGCTCTGGCATCTGTTGTTAGTCAATACTGATTAAGTTCCCACCTATTCTTGGTGATAGGTGTTCATTAAACATTCTAAATATACCCTGTCCTCAAGAGAATTCCTCACTGGGCCTGGGGGTTGTTCCTCCTGCACCCCCACACAAAAAGAGACTTCCTTCTCCAAGATAAATATCCAAATAACACATGAGAACTGATAATGACACATGCATCTAATCTGATGATTACGTAGACTTCATTCCATTTAGATCCATAGTTTCTCAGAATCAAGAATTTTTTTTTTTTCCTCCTTTTCATTGTTGTTAAGAGCCATGTAAGGGGATTCATTATCCCAGGGACAGGTATTTAGAGGGGGAGATCTTTATGGATACCCTTTCTTCTCAGTGGCTTATTGCTATTTGGCATACTAAAGTACAGTTTGCTAGCCAGGAGGAGTTTCTGGCTGTAGATCAAGCTTCTCCGCTCATGCCTGGTGCCAGGGAGATGCTTGCTCTTAAGGGGGTGGTTACTGCTTTGATAATAAGTGTGTGGATTTCTGAGTGACGTCATTCCACTTTGGCACAGACAGGTATTTATTTCTCTAGAATGAACTACCAGGGGTGAGCCAGACTGTCTGCCTCAGTCATCTCCCAAGGTTTCATTTATTTTAAAAATCTGCTAACACATCTGCGTGTATTTTTTTTTCTCTGTGTGTTTGTCATGTGCTATAATTACTTATGGGGCTTCTGGTGACATCTTAATTAACTAGACAAGAAAAAAACCGAAGATATAATTGTAGAGTTGTTCACAGGTTTTTCTGTGGACTTTGTGGATCCAACTGTCAACATGATATCGGTGGTTATGAATTATTTTTAAGCTGAGAAACGTATAAATTTTATGTTCCTCGGTCATCGATCACACCTTTGTTCTGTCTTTTACCCTTGCTATGGTGTTTTAGTTTAATTGAATGAATGAGTCAGCTCAGGCCTTTGATGTGATCACAGCCTATTTTGGGGGGCTTTCAGGGAGCATATTTAATACCTAAGTGAATTTCTAGGCCCTTAGTTCTATGGATTATATTGGGGTGGCATTGTAGCAGGTAGATTGTACCAAGAGAGTTTAAAAGCCTCTTTATTTATTCCTCCCTGTAGTTCTGGGAATGCTAGTGCTAACACATGGGATGTAAACAAAGGGAAAGTCCCAGGTCTACAGAAGCTAGAGAGAGAGCTGGTGGGCAGGCAGATTTTCTAAGTCAGCCAAATCAGGGTTTTGCAATGGGTTCATCCTAGCCACAAGACCAGGATAAGATGTGTGTTGTGGCTGCTGCACAGTTGAGGAGCAGGAAAGCCATGTCTTGGATCCAGAAAATCCGCAAACATGCGAGAAGCAGGTCAGAAAAAAGAAGGTTGATCCTTTTATTCCTAGAACAGTGTCTAGCCCATAGTAGGATGCTCAATTAATATTTGTTAAATGAATGAATGAAGTAAGAAGAGATCAGGGACTCAGAGAAGGAGCCTGGACAATAATGTATCAGAAACTAGGCAAAAAATAGGGATGGCAGAGATTCAAATCCTGTGTAGACCCCCATGTCTGGTCTTATGGGATCCATAGATCTGTCTTAAGTGATATGAAGACCCTCCAGCTGCCTCCTTTCTGCTCTGAGCACGGTGCCATAGGGGTGGTTGAAAGGAAGGCAAAATCTCTCACTTAACATAAATTGATGGAGACATTTCCAGTTAGTGTCTACAATGACTTATATTGGGGGGCCATTCCTAGTTCTCTGACCTAACCCACAAGAACCTTGGTCCTATAATCATTCAGGAAATCGTGATTAAGCACTTAATAGATGTCAGACATAGTGCTAGTCCAGTTCTCTACTTCAAAGCAGATTCCTAAGCTCCGGCTCTTGGGTATGCCATTCTCTCAAGGGTGTGGTTCTGCTCCATGGAACTAATCCAGAGCCACAAGAATCCTATTTTCATACAGTCCTTCCCCCAGACCTGATTATAGGGGACAATTTAGGCTATTTTGAGAAGGTGGGTCTACCACTGCTTGAATCCTTTCTAATCATCTGTCTAGGCTACTGAAGACAATTTGTGGTACTCACTTGTCCCTGAAAATTTGAAAGCTCATTTCTCCATATGTAGACTATATTATTTTTGCCTTTGGCACTTTTCTCTGTCTCTGAACTCTCCTCCTCTGATCTCATTGCTGGCAAAGCTGAAGCCAGAGCTGTGATAAGCCCAGAGAAGTGTGCCCGCCCCCTGCCTGCCCGCCTGTCTTTGAAAGATACCTTCAGGCTGCTGCTGTACTACTGGGTCACAAAACCAGCATCCACCATTACAGGCAGAATCGTTTTCAAGTCAGTTCCTACCTTGGTGATTTTTACCCCCTCCTTTTAACACCTTCCCCAGCAAATCCAATCCATCCTCTGGCTTATCTGGGTCAGCAAGAGTCTGATTTTATGTGTGGCACTGTCAGACCATAAATCCGCTGCAGCTTTGCCTCTCTATCCAGCCTGCCTGCTTCTGTCAGCATCAGCAAAATACAAAATAGAGAAAATAAGCCAGAAAGGCTAATAACACTCATCTGAATAAAATAATCTCTTTGGCTGCCTCAGTCCATTTCATTTTAATCAAGGTGCCAGGAGGGAATTTAGGTTAAAAAAATCCAACCTTCTTGTCACTAGTTCCCTGTCCAACCATCACTTAAATGATTCCTTTTTATCATGCATATACCTTTTTTTTTTATTCACCGCATAGTTATATGTTCAATAATATATATTGAATGATGTATTTAACTCTTTGGGTTTTGTCTATCATCACAGATACGTCTGTTTTTAAAAGTGAGAAATTATATTCTGCTTAGATGTATCGATAGTTGCCATCTCTCTATGCAGATTGGCAGGTTTGATAGGAATTCTGAGACAGGGGATGGGGGCTTAGTATAAGTTGCTGAAGCATCTAGGGTTCTGGCAATCTGGGCTCCCTTTGGATTCCTTTCTGTCAACCTCAGCACACAGTTCCCAGTGTGGAATGCAGGACTGATTGTTCTACCTTATCCCTTAGGGAAAAGACAGTGGGAGGTTAAAATCTGCTCTCCCGTTGGTATCTCTCTCACGTCTTCCCAGAGACTTACAACTGCTTTGTTAATTGCCTGTTGCTGCTGTCTTACTCCAACCATTATTTGCTGAAGGCTGTGCATTTTCAGCAGGCAGCGATCTTGGCCCTGGCCCAGAGCCGGGTGAGAAGCTTGTTGGAAATTGATGAAAGCTGAGTCCTAGTTTGTTTGGAAATAAAAATAATAATATTTCTTCACATTTGTATAGTGCTGAACTGTTGGCATAGTTCTTTTGCATCCATCATTTCATTTGATCCACACAACAACCCTGAGAGGTGAGCAACTTAGAGACTATTGACCCAAAAGGAAACACACCTCATTATAGCAATGCAGAAGCTCAAGCTATATTCCAGCAATGCCAGTCTCATGCCATGCATTCCATCTGCACAGCCATGAACATAGCAATTATTAATTAAATGGCACCTTAGGTCAGGAGAGCTTCCAGGATTTTACAACTATACTTTGAAGATCTTTAAGGAGTGAGATGTATACCAACAGGGCATGTGTCCATTTTATAGATGAGATGATCAAAACCAAACAGAGGGAATATGGAAAAGAACCATAATAGAGAGGCCAACTTGGACCTTTATGGACTTGGCTCTTCGCCATGGATATTTTAGAGAAATCCCTTTAAGCGCTTGTTGCTAAGTTTGTTGAATGTCCATAAATAGTCCAAGTTGAGGGAGAAAAGCTGGGCTAATGTCTTCGAAGCTAATGATTCAACTGTGCAGGTTTATCTCTTTCAGTGCATTTACAGTGATAATGTCTTCGGCAGATGTACAGGCAGCCTGTGACTTTCCAGGTCTCCTTTCTTTTGACTCCAGAGTCATTCCTTCTAAAGTACAGTATGATGTTTTCTTGATCTTCCTCCTGAAAAAAATTTTAAGAAAAATACTCCTAGATATTTTGTCTGCTTTTTAGGGATTAGTTTTTGAGGAGGTTTGCAGCTGTTCAGCACATTCCTAAGGGATGCAGACCCTTTCCTTTAAAGGCCCAAGTATTATACAACCTAAGGCTCTAGGGGTGGGGAAAGTAAAGAGACTGTGCAAACAAATGATAGATGGAAAAGATATAAAGACAAATTTCAATCTCCTAACCAAACGAAGTTCCCTTGGCTCCAGCGATCCCAAAT
The DNA here is from genome assembly GCF_000951045.1 of Mandrillus leucophaeus. Lineage (NCBI taxonomy): Eukaryota > Metazoa > Chordata > Mammalia > Primates > Cercopithecidae > Mandrillus > Mandrillus leucophaeus. The sequence continues at coordinate 276,324 of NW_012100032.1, forward strand.
AAAATGAGGCTGCAAAGCTTCTGGAGCAGGAAACCACTCTAGCAGAGCCTTAATATAATATGCTCCCTGTGAAATCACGTCTCATTGCCTTGCTTATTTTCCAGCCTGAAGTGTGTTTCATCTTTGTTCGTGTTGGCTGGGAAAATTGTCTGTATATTTGTGATCCCCTCCTCCCACTTTCTACCTTACTTGCCCTACCACCACCCAAAAATAAATAAATGAATTAATTAAAACACCTCAGTTGAAAGGAAGAATATGTCTGAGAAAGCTTACAGACTCAAAGGACCAGAAATATTGTGTGAAAAGCTGCATTAATAGTAGGAGAGGCTGAGAATTCCTAGAAGAAACAGACAACAGCATCTAGTGCTGGTTTTTTAAGCATAGACTCCTTTCTTAAAATAAAAGTCTTGCATAGAGCCTGAATATATGAAAAAGATCAAAGCAGTATTTTTATTGGTATAAATCTACTTTTAAAGTACAAATTTATAGAGTACTTATTATACCATCAGTCAATGAGAACAATGAGGCTGTTTTCATGAACTAAAAATATTGAGATCAGGATTATGAATCAGTTACAGTTTTATATTCATTTCAGCATCTGGTTTTGGTTTAGGTAGCCCAATATCAAGAAAATTCTGATTAGCATAGATGAGTTATTGTAATCTTGAGCTTTAAACTGATTTAGACGGAAAAAAGAAGATATTTTTGTTTTAAAGTTGAGTCATTATCATCACCTAGCAGCTATTCCCCTTCATAAATATTAATTGGATAAGCCCCAACATGTATAATAGGCATTGCAACAACTGACAATGAGATGGTATGATATTAAGCATGTTGATTTTCACTACCCAACCACAGTCTAACATGAACCCAGCCTAGGCCCTTGAGCTTTCTATGGCATGTGATTAAACCTTGCTGCTGTGTGTCAAGTTATAGGCTCACCTGTACAGCTTTATTGGAGGAGGTGCACATACATAGGCTTGAATGAAAAAATAAGCCTATGCAAAGCTACATGTATTCTAATCAATAGCATATTGTTCAGAAGTTCCGAGGCATACAGTGATTCTTTCTTCCAGGGTTTGCATAAAACAATGCTAGCAGCCTGCGAAACATTGCGGTGGTATCTAATGCAGGGAAACTGGGTCCTAGGTCTCTTGCTCATGTCAATAAGGGTTGCTCATATGAATGGATGTGTCACCATTTTTTAAATTGAAATGTGATTTTCTACTAATTCCAGAGTGTCTCAGAACACAGTTTAAAAGCTCCTGCTCACTGAAACCAATACTAATACTGTAACTATTGCACAAAATGCTGTAAGAATAGAAATAAATACATGTGGTAAAAGTACTTGTAGCACCTTGCAAGTTCTATTTTCTTTTTTTTTCTTTTGTTTTGAGACGAAGTCTTGCTCTCACCCAGGCTGGAGTGCAGTGGCATGATCTCAGCTCACTGCAACCTCCGCTTCTGGGGTTCAAGTGATTCTCCTGCCTCAGCCTCCCAAGTAGCTGGGATTACAGGTGTGCACCATCCTCACCCAGGTAATTTCGTATTTTTAGTAGAGATGGGGTTTTGCCATGTTGGCCAGGCTGGTCTCGAACTCCTGACCTCAAGTGATCCACCGCCTTGGCCTCCCAAAGTGGTGGGATTACAGGCGTGCGCCACACCTTACAAGGTCTTAATAAAACTTATTAGCATTAAGTGATAAGGCATTTCATTTTAAAAGATTTCTACTGCCAGCTATCCTCTTTATTGACCCACTTTTGTTCACTCATCCTTTCTTTTGAGGACACCCTGGGGATATGTGCTCTGCATCCTTTCCCATGGTGTTAGGTTGGTTTTGCCCCCTCTGCTTCCTCTTTTGATCTGTAGTCTACCTTTCTGAGCTAGCTGGCCCTTTGTCTGTACCGCCATTAAAGTTCTATTTTACTATAGGTCTTTCTTTGTCTCCCTTACTATATTGCAGCATTCGTACTTTTATAACCACTAAAGCCCCTAACACCATGCCTTGTTCATTTAAGATACAAATGTTTGTACATTTGTGGAATTGAATTGTGGCATCATTTGTGTGTATATAAAGTGCTATAGGGAAAAAACCTGTATAGACCCCCCCATTCATGTTCTCCTTTAAGAAACAGATTTAAACCAATTGTCAATGTAAAGTCTCATGAGATCTGCTCCTTTAAAAAGCATGCTTACTGAGGACATGGGTATCTTGCCGAGACACACCACTTGATTAAAATGTAGATTAGATTATTTAGAATTTTGTAACTGAAATCTAACTGGAATCATTTTGAAAGTTTTCTTGCAGTGGAAACATCAGATGCCATGGAATGCATGTGTTCAAATATCTTACCATTTTGAATTTAGGATTGTTTCCTGTTCACTTTTTTTTTCCCCAGATACTAAACATTTTGAAAGGAGTAAATTAATTATATGTCTCTCTTCCTCTCAGCTAGTATATTTTTGATTTCCATAGAAATCTTTCAGTTTCTCTCAAAAGGTAAGTGTTGTCACAGTGATTGGCTGTCTTAAGAGTTAGTGATTTTGGCTACAGAAGAGTGATGCCTGGGGCAGGGGGTGGGGACCTGGATACAGGTTTAGAATATTTTCAATTTGGACTCTAATATTAATTGGTTTGAAGTAACTTCTTGGTTTGAGTTAGACAGATATTTGATTTGTCTGATGTTTTCTGAAGTCCAAGTAGGTGTGGCATGATAATTTGTTAATAGTTTTTACTACAGAATTGGAAAAGCCTAAGTTGAACTTCACCCTTTACAAATCACAAAGTGCCTCGCCTTTAGTGCTGAATGGAGGCAGTACTGACTCAAGAACTAAGCTACTCTCAGCTCACTTTCTTTGTAGTAGCAGTTTGACTGGAGGGAGGAAGAGAGGAAAGAGGAAAAGAAACAGATCGTTATTATTTGCAGTGAATGAGAATACTTGCTTTGCAGTTATAGGCTTGGTTTGAATTCTGGAATTGCCACTTTTTAGCTATATGACCTTAGGCAAAGTGTTTAAAAATTTTTAGTCCACTTTTCCTCATCTGCCAAATGTGGTTAATAACACCCACCTCATCAGGTAGTTGTGGGGTTTAAGTCAAACAACATGTATAAAGGGCCCAGATACGTGTACAGTATCCCTTGATAAATAGTACTGCAAATTATTCCTACTTTTGTTTTTCTCCTTAAAGAAATCCAACTTCCAAATGTAGAACTTTCTGTTGCTTAAGTTGCTTAAGTTAGTCAATAATTCTTTTGGATCACAATGTTTTCATTAGAAATGAGCATCTAGGGCCAGGCGTGGTGGCTCATACCTGTAATCCCAGCACTTTGGGAGGCCAAGGTGGGTGGATCACTTGAGGTTGGGAGTTCAAGATCAGCCTGGCCAATATGGTAAAAACCCATCTCTACTGAAAATACAAAAATTTGCTGGACATGGTGGCAGGCGCCTATAATCCCAGCTACTAGGGAGGCTGAGGCAGGAGAATCTCTTGAACCCGGGAGACAGAGGTTACAGTGAACCAAGATTGTGCCACTGTACTCCAGCCTGGGCGACAGAGTGAGACTTTGTCTCAAAAAACAAAAAAGGAGTACCTTGGTTTAGCACTTTACTGCTCCACTCAAGCTGTAGACATTTTAGGAACACATATGTTCAGGTATGGTTTGTGTTCTTGATTGTATGGGACATGAGATTATGGCTCAATAAATGAAATCAAAACTTCCTTAGATATGTTCTGTGGAACTCCAGAGTTTTCAGTAATGTTTTAATGGCATACGTCTCCAAAGTTGCCTTTATTAAATCCTACAATGGATAAATTTGTGGGCATTTTGTAGTGCTGTAGTGATTTTTGTCTCTAGACAAAATCTCTAACTTTGGTTTCTACCCTAGAGATAAACCAAATGACTTAGTGGCTAAAGTGATGGACTTCAGAATCACCTTAGACCTGGTCTAGCCAGACAATGCAGAACTGTTGTTCTAGTCCCTGGCACCCTCTTACTTTTTGTGTTAGTCTTACTCGCTGTAGACAAGTGACAACCTCTGTGAGCTTCAGTTTTCTAATCAGTAGAAGGGGGATAATGGTAGTTCTTTTCTTACAATGAAATGATAGAGCTTAGATGAGATAATACGTATAACGTATTCACCAAGTTCTTAGAACATTGTAGGTGCCTGATAATCCTGTTTCTCCTTCTACATCCCCTCTTCCCCCTCTCTCCTTCTTGTCCTTATTTTCTCCTTTTTTCTCCACTGAGTTTTTAGAAAAGGAGAAAACTAGAGAGGTGAGCTTCAGGAAAAATATCTTTATTTCTGGATTGGCTTTGATTGCTGTGATTTTAGGACACGGACTATAGTTGTAGATGTTGCCCTGGCTGCGTATCAACAATGACTTCTTTTCCTTGATGTTTCTCCACAGGAAGGATCAGAATGTTCTCTCTCCAGTCAACTGCTGGAATCTCCTCTTAAACCAGGTGAAACGGGAAAGCAGGGACCACACCACCCTGAGTGACATCTACCTGAATAACATCATTCCTCGATTTGTGCAAGTCAGCGAGGACTCAGGAAGACTCTTTAAAAAGGTACAGAGATATTTCTAGTCACAGAGGTTCTTGGGTGGAGCAATGACATTCTTGAAATTCTATTAGGTATTATGTTGATTACCTGGGTGACAAAATTATCTGTACACCAAACCCCTGTGACATGCAATTTACCCATGTAACAAACTTGCACATATACCCCTTGAACCTAAAATAAAAGTTAGAAAGGAAAAATAAAAGAAATAATATCTTATTGGCCCACTTCATAGGCTTTCCACTAGTCATTCCCTACCACATACTTGTGGAGAAAAAAATATTTGAATTGGCATTCCTTTCTTCCTTTCTGAGCTGAATTAATAGTAGCCTTGGGAAAGGAACCATTTGCAAGGTACAAACCCAGGACTGGTACCATAATTCATAAGCTGCATCTATTAACAAAAACTGTGTTTTGGGAAGTTTCCTTAAAGTGATTTGTGAAGCTTTTGAGCTTAAGTGGCCAACAGTGTCATTTTATGTTTTCCTATTCTAGTTCATTTAGCAAACTCATATACGTTTATGTTTTTAGTTTAGTTTTCTTCCCAGGGTCTCATCTTGGCCAAGGTAAGCTCAAAAGTGTGGTTATTCTTATCGTGATATGTCTTTGTCTTTGGGTCTCTGAATGCTTTCGGAACTCAATTGTTATCATACTTCCTTGGGTATAGGTTAAACAATTTGACTAAGGAAAACTCAAAATAATCGTGATAATCTTAAGGAGCCAATTACCTGTCAATGATGGACCTAGCCTCTTGAAAACCCAGGAAGCTCTTTTCTAAGCTGTCTCAGCTTGAGGTGAAAGTGGAATCATTTATTCATGAGGTTTGGTTACAAACAGCAGTGAAGACCCCAACCATTGTATATGATATGCCATGTCTACCATTCAAGCGTTGACATCCCCGGAAGACTTTTCAGAAGGCAAATAATCTTCCTATAAATTATAGGTAGAAAAAGGTGTTAGAGGGCTATTTAGAATTCATCAGTTTCCAGGTGACAAAATCCATTATTAAAATTTGAAAGTGTGAGAGAAAAGACTGTAAACAGGATTGTAGTCAATACAGTCAAAGCTCTTGATCAGCTTTCCAATTCTCAGGAAGTTTTCCAGATTTCACTAGATCTGGAATTAATACCCCATTTTTTTCTGTAATTACCAGCCTGATCAAATAACTGATTTGGAATCTTCCATCTACCTAATTGCATCCATGAAGGTGCTTTCCCTGTGTCTTAGAGACAGAATATTGAGGATACAATCATCTGTCGAAGAAAAGAAGACAGAGAAAGATAACTCCTCCCAGAGCTCACTGGCTATTTTTAGTAGCCCGGCTGTCCTGTGGTTGGGGCCACACGTCATTTCGGGGTGAGGGTACTTCTCACCATCTCCTCCATGGTTTCCAGCATCAGCTTCAGCTTGGTTGTCATTCATTTGAATTATTCTGCAATACTTCATGATGCATGTGTGTGACTAAAATTAAAACTTATTTAGGTGAAATTTTGACAGCTTGTCTCTATGACCTTGACAGCCACTTTTAGACTATCTCAAGAAGGAAAGGGCTTGACTGATAGTTTCCTCCTCCATTTTCTTTGTTCATCTGAGAAAACAACTTTTATAAGATCTGTTCACCTAGCTAGACTTCACCCAGTCTCTCAGCTCCCTTTTCTCCCAACCTTAGAAGGTTAGAGAAAAACCAAGCTGAGAGAATTTAATAGCCTCTCCAGATCTCAGAGATGCTTATACTGAAGGCAGCCAGATATCAAAGCCACGAGTGTTCCTGACTCTTCAAGTGCCCCATGTATATTTCACCAAAGCACTAGGTACATGGCACGTATACAAGGTGTGGGGCGTATGACCTCCATGAAAAAAATTTGTCTGTGAATGATATTCTTAGCCATGCGCTCAGGGTTGACTTCCTTAAGCTGTGTATTACTATGCTAGAGTGCAAGGAAGAACTTATTTCTCACAGGACTGTTTATGTATTACATTTCACTGAAGAAAAGGATGCCTATCATAATTTAATAGCTATATGCATTTTCACAAACTGAATTCACACCTGTGTAACCAGCACCCAGATCAAGTAACAGAACATTTCTGTACCCTAGAAGCCCCCTCATACTCCCTTCGAGGCATCTCCCCACCCTAAATCCCGAAAGATAACAACTGTCTTGACTTTTAACAGCAGAGATTAGCTTTGCTTGGTTTCATACTTTATATAAGTAGAATTGCACAGTATCTACTCTTTTTTGTCTAGTTTCTGTCAATATTATGTTTGTGAGATTTATTCATACTGTTGTGTATAGTTACAGATCATAGGAATTTCTCTTGATCTTTGTATCAATTAAATTGTAGTTGATTAGGCTATGGATCAATTAAATTATAGTTGATTAGAGACATTCCAATGATTACTATCCCACAGCATTAATAATTTCTTTTCTCCTTCCCTTGGGGGGGTTCCCATGTAGGCAGAAAACTCTTAAGTTAGGAGCCGGTTGGCAGATCATAAAAATAGATTCAGCCAAGCACCGTGGCTCATGCCTATAATCCCAACAACTCAGGACGTCAGGGTGGGAAAAATGCTTGAGGCCAGAAGTTCAAAAACAACCTGGGCAACATAACAAGACCTTGTCTCTAAAAAAATTTAAACAGTTAGCTGGGCATAGTGGCCTGTGCCTGTAGCCACAGCTACTTGGGATGCTGAGGCGGGAGTATTGCATGAGCCCAGGTGTTTGAGGATGCAGTCAGCCGTTATCATGCCACTGCACTCCAGCCTGGGCAACAGAGTGAGACCCTGATAGTTTGAGGATGCAGTGAGCTGTAATCATGCCACTGCACCCCAGCCTGGGCAACAGAGAGAGACCCTGACTCTTAAAAAAAAAAAATTGATTCATTCTATTTTGGCTGGGTAAAGAGCCTTTCTGCTTTCTAGTAATGGGCAAAGAAACATTCTTCATACCCCACCCCAGATTTTTAACCTCTTTTGTTTAGAGTGTTGTTGCACATGAAGAATTAGAATCCTACTGGTTAAGATAGTATCAGATAAGAGTCCTAAGGAATATCCTCAGCCATTCTATAGTTACATGAATCTTCCCCGGGATTTGCTTTGTGCTATCAGAGGAGACACCTTTTCCAAGTGACCGTTTCTCTTGGGCCTAGCTCTGCTATTAACTCTGAGACCTTGGACAATGACTTCTTTTTGTGCCTCAGTTCCCTAAACTTTAAAAAAAGAGTGTGGTCTATATGATCTCCATGGTGCCTTCCAAATCCAGGATACCACCATTCTGTGACGATAAGGGGATTTTACACTGGGAGCTTCCTTCCAGTTGTTAGGTTACCTTTGTTAAATTGTGATAGGTAAATTGTAATCCCACAGATAAGGACAAACAAAAGTGGATATGGGTGTGGAGAGGGCTAGCTTAAGCAAATGAAGACCAAATTTCTTGAAAAATGAAGCATTACTTCAGGTGCTGATATCTACAATGTCAGCAACCAAGAAATACCAAATGGGGATCCAAATATATAAAATAGATATGTTTTACTGGTAAATTTGGTTCCAGTGGCAAAAGGAGCCATTTCTCTGGGGACTTAGGCTTAGAAAAGATACCTTAATTTCTGGTATGGCTGTACACACCTGTGCTTTATGTGAATTTGAGTCTATTTGTCACTAGCCAAAGTCAACATTTTTAAAAATCTTGTTTTAATGTATAAAACTTAAGGATTCACTGAAAACATTATAATAGAAGTCATTATATTTTGAACCTGTATGTGCCAGGTATTGTGTTAAGCACTTTATATGTATTATCTCCTTTAATCCTTACCATAATTTTATAAGGTAGTTACTATTGTTATCATCGATGTTTTGTGAAGGAAGAAACTATGGCTTAAAGAGATTAAGCAGGCCAGGCACAGTGGCTCAAGCCTGTAATCCCAGCCCTTTGGGAGGTCGAGGTGGGAGGATCGCTTGAAGCAAAGAGTTCAAGACCAGCCTGGGCAACACAGCAAGACTGTCTCTACCCACCTCCCCCCTCCCCCCAAAAAAATTAGCTAGGCATGATGGTACACACCTGTAAGCCTAGCTAGCTAGGAGGCTGAGGCAGGAAGGATCACTTGACCCCAGAGGTTTGAAGCTGCAGTGATCTATAATCATGCCACTGTACTCTAGCCTGAGTAACAGAGCGAGACCCTGTCTCTTTAAAAAAAAAAACAAACAAACCAGAGGGCTGGGCGCGGTGGCTCCACGCCTGTTATCCTAGCGCTTTGGGAGGCCAAGGTGGGCAGTTCACCTGAGGTCAGGAGTTCAAGACCAGCTTGGCCAACATGGTGAAACCTCGTCTCTACAAAAATACAAAAATTAGCCGGGCAAGATGGCCAGTGCCTGTAATCCCAGCTACTCGAGAGGCTGAGGCAGGAGAATCACTTGAACCCGGGAAGCAGAGGTTGCAATGAGCAGAGATCATGCCATTACACTTCAGCCTAGGCAACAGAGCAAGACTTCGTCTCAAAAAAAAAAAAAAAAAAAGAGAGAGAGAGATTAAGAAAAATGAAATGAAGCTAGTGTTTAACTCCAGTCACCTGGCTCTAGAATCCAACATTTTCATCTACATACTGTATTAGGATTCTCTAAGTATGTTGTGCAGAGAAGAGAAAATCCTAGATTTTCTCTTTTTCATTGAATTCAGATATCTCACTTATAGAATTAACCTAATTTTTTCTTTTGCACATAAACCTTCAAAGGGTATGGAGATGTTGAACATCAACATTGGATTGTTTTTCCTACCTGGGGTTGGGGCAGGCAGCTGGAAGTTGGGAATGAAATAGGGCAGCATGTTTACACTCCCCAGGGGCAAAATATCTCTGCCCCCTGTAAGAGGGAAACAAGGACTCATTAAATGTGAGAGCTGGCCCAAAATCTGACTCACAGCTAATTTAGCTAATTTAGGGATGTCAGGGTGGCTGCACAATTGGCCCCTCTATGGTATTGAACCCCCTTAAGGGATGCTCCTTGCTAGCCCTCTGGTTTGTGGTAAGGTCTGCTGGGACATATTTTACATTTTGCATGAAGCCATGTTGGAGATTCTTTTAGCTAAATATAACATCTGGAGAAAGTAGCCTCCTGTCCACAGCTTAAAAACAGACTGACTTTGTCTAGGACTCCAGGGAAAATTGAGCCCATTTGGTGCTCCTGACATCTCCTTTCATGTAATGAAAGCTCAGTCTGTCTAACCTCTGTTGGAACCAGGGTTTGGGCAAATATTATTGCTGCCACCTTCATTTGTTTAATGCGGTGGCTTCAAAAACCATGCCCAAAAACTGCCAAGTTTGGCTCCCATCTGCCTGTGGTCTCCGTGAGGGGCATGTTCTAAAGAAGCCCACCAAGAACAGAAATAATTTTTCCCACTTGCTCAGTTTAAACTGAAATAAACTTGAGTGTGCTTTTTCCTACAGCAGAGAGGATAATCCTGTTTTCTCTTTTTACTTAGCTGGAACACACTAAAAGTACCTCTGACTTTGCTTTCTCAAATCACTGTTTCTAGCCTTTCACAGCTGCTCACACTTAAGCTTGGAAGCTGGTCAGTTCAGACAGTGCTAAGACTCAGTTGCATCCTTGTTTTTACAGCACTGCAGTGAACTGTACTCCTGTTTTACTGTTAGGACTCTTAAGTTTCTATGGCAAAAACTTAGGTTAAATTGAAAAAGCCAAGTCAGATTCCCTGTAGACCAGTAGCTTTCAACTTTGCCTGAGCATGAAAGTTACTTGGGGAGTTTTAAGAAAATCTTTGTGACCTTGAATAAACAAAGGTTTCTTAGGATATAAAAAGCATGAACTATAAAATTTTATAAAGGATAAATCAGACTTCCTCAAGTCTTGGACTTTTGTTCTTGGAAAGACTTTATTTACAAAATGAAAGACAAGACGCAGACTATGAGAAAATACTTGTAATGTGTATCTGACAAGGACTTATATCAGAATATAGAATAAAGAACTCTGAGAACTCAGTAATAAGACAAACTGCCCAAATTTTTTAAAATGGAAAACGGTTTTAATGAACATTTCACTAATAAAAATATATAAATGGCTAATCAGCACATGAAAATATGCTGAATATCATCAGTCATGATGGAAATGCAAGTTAAAACTGTAAGGAGATATACCATACGTTCACTAGGATGGTTAAAATGAAAACATCTGGCAATATCAAGTGTTAAGGAAGTTGGCCAGAACCCTCATTTGTTGCTGGTGAGAGTGTGAAAATGGTACAACCACTTTGGAAAATAGTGGCAGTTTCTTAATGACATTAAATATGTACTTGTCATACAACCCAGTAATTCCAGGTATTTATAGGCATCTACCCAAGAGAAATAAAAGCATATGTGTAAACAGAGACTTGCACCTGAATATTCATAAAGTTTTGGGATAGGCTGAGTAATGCCCCCCTCAAAAAAAAAAAAAAAAAAAAAAAGAGGTGCATATTCTAACCTCTGGAACCTGTGAATGCTACCATATGCATGTAATACTTTGCAGATATGACTAATTTGAGGATCTTGTGATGGGGATATTATGCTTGATTAGCCAGGTGGGCCCTAAATGCAATCACAAGTATCCTCATAAGAAGGAGATAACAGATAAAAGAGAGGAAGGTCATGTGATAGAAGCAGAGGGAAGCAGAGTCATAGAGAGAGGATGCTATGCCACTAACTTTGAATATGGAGGAAATGGCCATGAGCCAATGAATACAGCTCTAGATGCTGGAAAAGACAAGGAAATGGATTCTTCCTGAGAGCCTCCGGAGCAGAAGCAGCCCTGCTGACACACTGGTTTCAGCCCAGTGAAATTGGTTTTGGAGTTCTGACCTCCAGAACTCTAAGAGAACAAATGTATGTTGTTTTAAGCCACCATGTTTGCAGTAATTTGTTACAGCTGCCTTAGGTACTTTATTCATAATAGCCCAAACTGGAAACAACCCAAATGTCCATCAACAGATGAATGGAAAAACATATTGTAGTGTATCCATATATTAATACTACTCAGCAGTAAGAAGGGAAATGCTGATACAATGTAAATGAGGTCAAAAAACATTATGTTGATAAAAAGAAGCCAAGCACAATGAGTACATTCTGTATGATTCCATTTCTATAAAATTTTAGAAAAGACAAATCTGATCTATAGTGATAGAGAATAGATCATTGATTGATTGCCTTGGGGGCAGGATGGGGATGAAGGATTGACTGCTAAGGGACACGAGGGAATTTGTAGGGTTTTTATAGCCTACATTATATAACATTTTAAATGATGCTTTATAACATTTTTATAATGTTAACATAATCTTGATCATGGTGGTACATTAGACAGAATTTATCATATTATACACTTAAAATGTGTACATTTTATTATGCAAATTATGCCTCAATAAAGTTGATCTAATTTAAAAAACACCCATGCCAAGACCCTACCCCAGCACAATTGAGTCCAGAATCTGTGGAATAGGGCCTGGGTGATTGTTGCCTACAGCCAGGACTGAGAATCCCTGCTGCATTGTTTTCCATCTTGGGGAAACTGCAGAGCACAGAGAATATCTGATGCCCTAAGATCCTGTCTATCTGTATGTGAGCCATGTTTGCTTCTGCAACAGACAGTGTTAAAGCATCTAGGCTAGTTTCTCTAGGCAACCCATTGTGGTTTCCTACTTTATTCTTGGAGGGTGATGAAGGGTGAAGTTAGCTTCAGATAAATAAATCTGGTGACAAAGGGTGAATCTGGCTGCCTTCACACTGCAGGAAGTGGGGAATGCATGAAGAGTGCTGAGGAAGGAATGTAAGAGGCTCAGTTAATACTTTTCCCCAGGGCCCTGGAGATGTTAAACATGTCCTTTTGCCGTTAGTGAATCAGTCACAAGAGAATTGCCACAACAGTCAGATTTCTTTTGGCACCGAGGAAATGAATCTGGTAGTTAAAAAGGATAAAGGAGATTTAAAACTAAAAGCAGTGCATGTTACCTATCTGTTTGGTATCCCTTTGGACTGGGATAGGATTTCCTATGGTGTGTTTTGAGTCCAGCTGTTTGGCATGTGTGAGGAGAGTGAATAATGATACTGTGAGAAGGCACGTTGGGTGGTGTGATGGTCATAAATAAGAAGAGAAGAAGTGACCCACAATGCTGTTATAGTTGAATGTCCCTGGTAGGTGCTGTTGATTGAATGAATGGAGAAAAAGAATGGTTTTCCAAAGGTTGTGTCCCTGTGCTCTGCCCCATTAAGAAAGGGTTTAACTCTTTGGGAGAAGGAGTAGATGAGTGATTTAACCCTCCCTCCCTTCCCCGTCCACCATATCCCTCCTGCTCCTCTGAACTCAGTATCTGTTATTGGACTGAATTTCTTCCACATTATAGCATGGTCACTAACAGTGTTTGCACAGTGCTTTACAGACAGCTGTTCCAGTTGCCCAATTTATCTTGTTGGTAGCAAAAATCTGTTCTAATTAATTGAGCTTTATTCTCTCATATCTGATGAAAAGATCCTCTTTGGAGAAAAGAATAGGATGTGAAACTGAGCTTATTTGAGTAGGGAATGGAAAGCTGCCAGCTACTTCAAAGGTATCTCTGCTGATAAGGGGCATCAGGTTTGCTGCCAAAGCCAACACCAAGGGGAGCTTTGCAGCTAGTGCTGTTGGGGGTGTTTTAGCTTTGGTTTCTGTGACACTGGGTCAGCAGCGTCTGTGTGCTCTCCCTTGAGGCTGCTCTCTGGGTGGTCCAGGCTTTTATTTGGACTTAGGAAGGTACAGCTCAAAGGGATTGCGTGCATCAAAGATGTCTGTAGTCTTTTGCTTAGGTTAGTTTGTGTGTTTGCCTTTTTGGTGTTTTAGTTCTTAGGTATCTGCCTTTTCTAAAAGAGCTCAAGGTGCTATATTTAGAACTTTCAAAGGTATAATAGTACTTCAATTTGTATAAATCAAAGGATTATTAAGGGAATCTAAAGAAGAGGAATGGAATATGGGAAATGGAATATGGGAAAGAGGTGCAGTAGACAAAAAATAAAAGTGTCCATATGCAACCTTGTATTGGAATACTACCCTAAATTAGGAGATTATACCGTCAATGAGTATTTTAGTGAATACCGTATACACAGCATTATGCTGCTAGGTGCTTAAAATAGCTTGAAAATCAAATTGAGGAGTAAGATTTGCCTCCCAAGGAAGCTTTGGGTCTTTGGTTTATTTAGGTCTTTCAAAACTTTCTGTGGGATGATGATGACAAAATAATAATAGTAACCTTTTGTAAAATTCACACTGTGAATACCTCCCACTGTAGTAGGCCCTAGATGTGTATTTTCTCTGAACCTTTCATCTGTTTTTGCAAAGTTTTTTTCCTAAACTATTTATGAAAGTTAAAATACTTAGAGAAAATACACGTATTATAAAGTGTACAGCTCAATGAATTTTTACAAACCAAACACAACTATGTAATCACCCAGATGAAGAATGTTACTAGTATCCCCTGAACCCTCCTTCTCTCCACTTCAAGTCATTACTCTCTGAAGGGTAACCATTATCATGACTTCTAACACAATATAAGTATTTGCCCATTTTTAAAAATTTGTTTATGTAAATGGAATCAGATAATTTTTTTCAACAATTTAAATATGTAATTCTTTTGTCTTCTGGCATCCATTATTTCTGATGAGAAATCAGCTGTGGTTCTTAGGTTCTTATTATTGCTTACTTGTGTGTAATATATCATCTTTTTGTTTGTTTGTTTTAAAGAGGTGGAGTCTGTGTTCCCCAGCCTGGAGTCCTGTGGCATGATTACAGCTCACTATAGACTCAAACTTCTGTGCTCAAGCAATCCCAGTCCTTCCATCTTGGCCTCCCAAAGTGGTGGGATTACAGGCTTGAGCCGCCGTGCCCAACCCTTCTTTATTTGGCTGCTTCCAATATTTATTCATTGTCTTTGGTTTTTAGTACTTTGACTACTATAAGAGTGTAAGCGTGGTTTTCATTGTATTCATTTGGCTTGGATAAATATAATATTCAGACAATCCCTGATCTGTCAAATATCTAATTTGTAGAAATTATAGGAAAAATATCAGGTTTTTGCTCAACTTGAGAAAAAATGTTGGCAAATATTTTTTTCTGTCCCCTCTCCTTCCTGCTCTGCTTTGATATCAATTGCATGTATGTTAGACTGCTTGATTCAGTCCCACAGCTTGTTGATGTTCTGTCCATTTTTTTTCAAATTTTTGTTTTCTGTATGCCTTAGTTTAGATGATTTCTAAAGTTTGCCAATTTGGCTGAGCGTGGTGGCTCACACCTGTAATCCCAGCACTTTGGGAGGCCAAGGCGGGTGGATCACTTGAGGTCAGGAGTTCGAGACCAGCATGGCCAACATGGTGAAACCCCTTCTCTACTGAAAATACAAAAATTAGCTGGGCGTGATGGTACGTGCCTGTAATCCCAGCTACTCAGGAGGCTGAGGCAGGAGAATCACTTGAACCCGGAAGGTGGAGTTTGCAGTGAGCTGAGATTGCGCCACTGCACTCCAGCCTGGATGACAGAGCGAGACTCCATCTCAAAACAAACAAACAAACAAAATACCAGTTCTTTCTTTTGTTCATCTAAGATGCTATAAATGCCATCCAATGCATTTTTTTATTTCAGGTGTGTGTGTGTGTGTGTGTGTGTGTGT
>NW_012100032.1:295782-416885 GCF_000951045.1 Mandrillus leucophaeus
AAAAAAAAAAAAAAAAAATGTTGCTTATTTGATCGTAAAGCAGTCTGTATTCTGGCTGTCCCATAGCTTTTTCATATATTCCTTATGATTCTTTGGCTATGTTGTCTTTTTTGTTTGTTTGAGACGGAGTCTCACTTTCTCAGGCTGGAGTGCACTGGCACGATCTTGGCTCACTGCAACCTCCGCCCCTCAAGTTCAAGTGATTCTTATGCCTCAGCCTCCCAAGTAGCCGGGATTACAGTCATAGGCTACCACGTCCAGCTAAGTTTTTTGTATTTTTTTAGTAGAGATGGGGTTTCATCGTGTTGTGCAGACTGGTCTTTGACTCCTGAACCCAAGTGATCTGCCTGCCTCGGCCTCCCAAGTGCTGGGATTTCAGGCATGAACCACCACGACCAGCTGGCTGTTATCTTGACTCTCTCCTGGACTATGTTCTTGTACATCTAGAAGCAATTAAAAGTCTCATTGTTGTCTTTTTGGAAATCACTTGTTTTTAGGATGACTAGGTAGCCAGTGCTTTCATTTGGAAATACCCTACTTCCATTTAATATAAGGCAAGGAGAGAGGGTTTTTCCCTCTTCTGCTTTCCCTTTTTCTTCCTCTTCTGTCTTGCTCATTGTCTTTGAGCTTAGCTGAGAATCTGGGCCTCAGCGCTGTGCCTGAGCCTGGGCCCTGGCTGGCTCAGTGGAGTTCTTTCACCATACTGAGTTTCAGTTTCCTCATCTTTACACTAATGAAATTACTCATACCCTCACTGTTCCTTCTCAGAATGCTATAGGCATCAGTAAAACCTGGGCACAAAGTGCTCCGCAAAGTTATGTTATGGTCAGATGGTGTCTGGTTGTGTTCATGTAGAAGAGCGTGTGTCTTGTGCCTTCTCCCAGCTAGGGTGGTCTTTGCAATCTCTAAGCTAATCTTTTTTAGCAGTGTGTTATCATATAGGATAGAAAGGAAATACAGAAAACAAACTGGGCAATCCAGTCTCCAGCTTTAATCATCTCTTCTCCAAAGCCAAGATAATCCAAGCCTTCTGCCCACATAAGCACTGCATCCCTTCCTGCCTTGCCTCTTCCCATGACCTTGTTTTCCTTTTGATGTTCATTTTGAGGGTGGAGAGTAGAAAAAGCATTATCTTTTTGCTGCTCTCAGAGTCAGTGGTCTTTCTGGACCTTTGAGTTCTCAGGCAAGGAAAACCACATAGTCTACCTGACCTTTCAGGGACTAAAGAAAAAAAAAAGTATTGCTTTACTCAAATTCAGGAGCACAAGTAACCACTACCAACCCATTCAGTTCAATTTAATAATATTATTTGATTGTCTGTAATTGCTCAGTATTCAAGTTGGCAGTATAAAAGGCCTGCAGAGCAAGCTTAAAACATGGTTCAAGATCTCAGATTTCTTACATCTCAGCTGGAAAGACAGGCCATAGACTCCCAAAGCAGGCTACAATTTAGACAGCAATGTAATGAGTGGTACAGACAATTTGTTGTCTATAGGATCTTGGAAAAAGAACAGATTCATGAAAAGTGAGTCAGGAGAATTTCACAGAGGGGAAAGAATTGGGCCGATGTTTTTTTAATTACCTGCTGCCAGGATTCTCAATTAGCCATCCGTTTCTTATCTTACAGAAATATCTTTTGAAGATTACCATATTATCTGATTCCAAGTTCCTTTCCTGTCTCTTTGTCCCCATTAGAGATGTCATTCATGAGGACAGTCCGACAACAGAGACCTCCTTTTGACCAGCAATGGGAGAAATATGTGGAAATAGCCTGAAGCCTGAGTGTAGAAGGCTTTGAATGCCAGTCTATGGAGTTCAAATTACAGGTCAAAGAGAGCCATTGACAATTTTAGGCAGGGCAATGAAATCTTGAAAATCATCATTTCCAGTGGCATTGGTAGCAGTACTCAGTGTGGTTTAGCTCGGAAGAAACTATATAGGAGCCTGCTACAATAATTCAGAGGGGTAATAGAAACTAGTTCTTGGATAATGGCAGTGGGAACTAAAATAATTAGATTTACCACAAGACAAAGGAAAGACATTATAGACAGGACTGAGTGGCCTGACATGAGGTGGCCTGACATGAAGTGGGAGGAGGTCATTCAACTTAGTCATTCAGCAGTTCACTTAGTCATTCAACAGATATTTACAGTGTGCCTCCCATGTTCTGGGCACTGTGCTAGGCACTGGAATACAGCAGATAACAAAAGGTTCTTGCCTTCATGGAGCTTATATTCTAATAGTTGAAACAGATAATACATAAAAAAGTGAATATATAATATATCAGATGATGATAAAATAGAACAGGGTAAAGAGGATGGGGTACAAGGCATATTGCTCTTTTATATAGGGTGGTCAGAGATGGCTTCACTGATAAACTGGCATTGGAACTGATTCTTGGAGGAAATGAGGGATTTTGCTGTTTAGCTGTTTGAGGAAGGTATTTCAGGCAGAGATAATAGTGCACGAGTAAGGCCATGAGATGGGAATGTGCTTATCTGGTTAGAGAAACAGTAAGGAGACCTTGTACAGAGTAGGCAAGAGGAAGAGTGGTGGGAGATGTGGTCGGGACAGGGAGCAGGTCTCATCAGGAAGGGCCTTAGAGACTACTGGAGGACTGGAGAGGCATGATACAGTCTGACTTCTGTTTAAATAGGATTATTCTGGCTTCTATGTGAAGAGAGGGCTTTTGGAGGAGTGGGGTGGAAGCAGCGAGGGAAGACAAATTAAGGGAGCTTCTATAAATAATTAGGACAGGAGATGATAGTGGATTGAAACAGGTGGAGCTGTGGAGATGGTGAAAAGTGGTCAAATTCTGGGATATATTTTGAAGATGGAGCCAGTAGGATTTGCTGCTTGACTGATATGGTGTATGAAAAAAATAGCAGTTGAAGATGATCCTAAGCATTCTGGCCTGAACGTTTCAAAATTGAAATTGCCATTTATTGAGGGAAGTGTATGGAAGAGCCACTGATTCTAGTCAAGCCCTGTAATTCATGAAGAAGCTGAGAGCCAATGAGAAGTAACTTGCCTTAGTTTACCCAGTTAGGTAGTAGTTGAGATGTGACTGAAACTACCAGGTCTTCTAAATTCTACTCACTGTTCTGTCCAGTGCATACCATATTTTCTGACTTCAGCTTTAGACATGGTAAAGGGAAGGTTTAGTGAGGGCAAGAGCTAGAAGAAGACTTGAAAATTAACCACATAAAACTGACAATTGAGGCGATGAAAGAGTATTCAGAGTAAAGGGTAGTTGAGGCCTAGAAAGGAGACTTTGAAGAGCTAGCAAAGAAGAGAGAATAACAAATTAAAATGGGCAAAAGGAAAATGAGAGTAATAAGGCTCAAAGGACTTGAGAGAAGAAGACTCAATGATGAGTTCTATGAAGGGGTCAGGAAGAATGGGAACTGAACAAATGTTATTAGATTTGGATTTTAGAATCTTGGGAAACTGTGGTGCCTACAACGTAACCTCCTCTAAACTTTTAAGCACTTTTCTTGCCGTTTCAGCTAATAATGAGAAGAAATATAACAGTGTAAGCCTGAGACAGAGAATTAAAAACAAATTTACTTCCAACTCCTGCATTACCTTCTTGTGAATCCTACACAAGAATTTGACCTTCCCAGACTCCCATCTGCCCATCTGTAAACTGAACAAGAAGCATACTTCTTGCCCCTTTGCCTCCTGAAGATCCTGTGAGGATAACAATGACAAAGGATAGGCAACTGCTTTGGAAGAGAAATTTTACATAAATCAAGATATCCTTTTCTAGTTGACTTTAAATTTTTAATTTAAGAAAAATTCTTGAAAGAGTCACAAAAAACTTTACATTAGCGATACATTAAATGCAGGACATGATGACTGATAAAATAGATGTTCTTCTTTGAAACAAAAATACTTCAGTATCATTTTGATTAAATCTTGCTTAATAAGTGTTCGTTAGACTCATATCAAATCCTGTCTTGGCTTTGTTATTTAATTTAATTTAATTTTGTAGTCATTGTTACCCAACCGCAAAAGAATTACCCCTGTCCTTAAGGCCACACAGATTTTTCAAACATTGACAGATCAGCATTGGTCCTTACGAAACACAGGATGAGGTTTTCCCTGCTGAGTGTCAGGCAGTCTGTCTGTCTCAAGCTGCAGGATGAAGCCCCAGTGGAATCTTAATTCCATGCTTCCAGTCCCCTTCATACGAAGAGTGGGGAATAATAGGAATGGAAATTAATTGTACCTTCTGGCATTACTAAAGTTAATCAGTGCATATCCCCTCTTGGGCCAGGAGGATTTAAAAGGGTGTGGTAATCAGAGCAGATGATTTCTGACACACTGGATGGGCTTCCTCCCCAGGTTAGATGTAAGGAAGTGATCTGAGCTTGTTGCCTCTGGCCTGATACCACATAGCTCGGGGCTATGCAGTATCTGCCTCATCCTCCCACCAGCCCTGGAGGAAAGCCAGGATCCTGCTCTCTGAATCAGAGATCTCTTAGGTGGGAAATCAGGCCTTCTCACTTAAGACTAGTGTATTCTGGCTGCACATTCCTCACAAGATGTAGTCAGGTTAGGTTAGACCTTAGAGTCATACCTTGTTCAGGTTCAACCTGAGTGAAATAAGGAATTGAGGTGCTGCTCCCTGGTAATTCAGCTCATTTTAGCAAGTGTTTATTAAATGCTTTCCCCAAGCACCACACCAGGCCCAGACAATTCTGCCTGTACACATCCTGTGGTATTTGTTGGTTGGAGGAAAGAGGCTCTTGTTGTAGTTTATGAATTTAAAAAAAAAAAAAATTCCTGATCTGGGAGTGAGAATCTTATCCTACCTTTCACACTGACTCACAGCCTAACTTTGACTGTGAATGCCGCCTAACTTTGTAACCTGTCTAGAACTTATCTGTAAGATAATAGTTTGGACTAATCTTTCTAAGATTTATCTCTGAAATTCTGTAATTAAGTAAGGGAATTTCTATGAAAGTGCTTGGCAAACCATTGGGCTATTATGGTAGTTCTAAGTGGAAACAGTATGTCTGCTCAATACACAGTGAATTGAGTTCTGACTCTCTGGGGGCAGATTGAGTTCTGACTCTCTGGGCCGTGTGTTGAGAATATGAAGATGACTGACATGGCCCCTGATGTTGAGTACAGTGTCTAGTGGGCGAAATAGACATGCACATAAGCTATGATGATACAGTGTAATAATGGGTTCTTGGGTGGAGGGAAATATGAGGTGAGGTTTGCCTTATGATGTCCTTTGTGTCTCAGGAAGAATGGGAGTGTAGGAGAGGGGAGCATAGGGGATTTCTGGGAGATGAAACCGTTTATGCAGAAAGCAAGGGAGTATAACAGGTGAAAAGCATTCTGGAACTACAGGTGGTGTGGGTGAGAATGGCTGCACATAGGTCCCTTGTAGGGGAGTGGCAAGCGATGAGGCTGAGGAGGTAGGCAGGGCCTTGCCTGCCACACAAAAAGGGCTTATACCCTGAAGCCAGTGAAGCAGAAGCCCCTGTAATGTTGTTATTGTTTTAACTTCTTGTTTTGAGATAATTTCAGACTTAAAGAAAGATTGCAAAGTAATCCAGAAATTCCTCTGTACCCTTAACCCAAATTCCCCAAATGTTAAAATCCCATCTTTCCAATATTTGGGGTCTAGATTTCTTAAAAATCTTGTATAATCACAGTACAATGATCAAAATCAGGAAATTAACACAGAGGTAATACTGTAATCTCTCAATCTTACTGAAATTTCACTTGTTGCCTTGCTAATGTCCAATTCAAATTTCTGGTTCAGGATTCAGTTTAGGATCACACATGATGTTGAGGTGAACTGTCATCTTAGTCTCCTCTAATCTCTGACAGTTCCTCTGTCTTGCTTTGTCTTTCATGGTTTTAAAGAGTTCTGGTCAGTTATTTTGTAGAATGTTACTCAATTTTGGTTTATTTGATTTCCTCATGATTGGATTCAGTTTAAGCGATTTTGGCAAGAACACCATAGAAGCGATACCAGATTGGATTCAGTTTAAGCGATTTTGGCAAGGACACCATAGAAGTGATATCATATTTTTCTTAGTGCATTATATCAGGAGGCACTTGCCGATGGTAATAATTTTGATTACTCGGTGAGGATGGGTGTCTCCTGATTTCCTTACTGTAAAGTTACTACCTTCCCTTTTGCACTGTAATAAGTGTCTTGTGAAGATACTATGTAAATATCCTATTTCTTCTCATCCTTTGCTTCCTAATTTTTAGAATGCTTGTTAACTGAAACAACTCTACTAGCGGATTTCCAAGAGAGTGCCATGGACAGATTTGCCTTTTAGAAAGATTACTCTGAAATGTTTGGATGTCAGAGAGATGTGAGAACAGGGAAAAAGTTACTACAGTAGTTCATTTAAGAGAGGGGCTCTGATCTAAGGCAGTGAGAGGAGGAGTAGAGAAGATGGGAGAGCCATTTAGGCTATGTTTGGAATCAATAAGCAGGGTTTACATTTTGTACTATAGATTTAAATGCTGGAAAAACTTTGAAATGGGGGGAAATATCACAGTTTTTATAGATTAACAGATATCTATATAACCTCTGGGTTGCTGCTCTTTTTTTTTTTTTTTTTTGGAGATGGAGTTTTGCTCTTGTCACCCAGGCTGAATACAATGGCGTGATCTCGGCTCACTGTAACCTCCGCCTCCCAGGTTCAAGGGATTCTCTTGCCTCAGCCTCCCAAGTAGCTGGGATTATAGTGTGTGCCACCACGCCTGGCTAATTTTTGTATATTTAGTAGAGACAGGGTTTCACTGTGTTGGCCAGGCTAGTCTCGAACTCCTTACCTCAGGTGATCCACCCACCTTGGCTTCCCAAACTGCTGAGTTTACAGGCTTAAGCCACTGCACCCGGCCCTGGGTTGCTCTTCTAAGAATAGCTGACGTTATTAAACATATTGTAGGTTTCATTAAATGATGTTTCACAAGGTGTTGCTTCTCCTGGACCAAATTCCTGTTGTTCAACCAAGAGCTATTTCTAATCTCCAGTGTGGATGTACTCATCATTTGGTTATAGGATGTGAGCAAATGAGATGGTGTTCTGCGTAGCCCAGAGGCTGCTTCCATTAGCCCTTTCCCCAAACTTCTGCCACTTTCTGGCTTAGCAGTATCCCCTTCTTGGGTTCAGAATGCCTGCTCTTTGCCCCAGTACAAAACCTAGAGCTGTAGGCCATGTTCTTATGATTTGACAGTATCTGGGAAGCATTTCTTAATTGGCTTTTCCAGAGAAAGAGAGAAAATAAGCCAGCAAAAAGACAGAGGGGAAAAGGGAAGTGGCTCAGTTCTTACTTTAAGAAACAACATGGAGGATATGTTTGTTGATTTGAGGGTGGTGAATTTTTGCAGTATAGCTCTGTAAGGGAGCTGGAAAAAGCCTTTCAGTTTTTTATGACTGGGAGTTTAATTTGGTTTATAAAATTACTTAAAGATAACTTTGAAATTGGTCTAAGAACTTAGGGTTGGTCCTGACCCCAGGTCAATGGTCTACTTGACCTAGGCAAGAGGAGAAAGAGTTAAGGACAGGGAGTTGAGCTTTTTGCTCCAAAATCTATAGAGGGTACACCCCTCTTACATTCTGGAGTCTTACTGGGTTTCTGAAAATGCCCTTGTGGGTCATGAAACAATAGCCCTTTGAATATATTTCTGCTGCTGCTGATGTGAGCTGATTAAACTGGCAGGCAGATGATGGAAGGAATGGTTGCATGTCCCAGGCGGGAGGTCATGACAGTTGGATCTGTGGTTGACGGAGGAATTTCAACACACATTCAAATCAGCTCCTAAGATAGATTGTCTGAGTTCCCTGGGCCTGCCTCATGCCCTCCTCAAATGCATTTGACTCCTTCTGGCCCATAATACTCACGCTTCAAATGTTTGGCTTGGCATCCACAAATCAACTCAGGGTGGGGTGGGGGTACTGATGAGCAGTGATGCCCTCTTTGGGAGCTACCACAGCATAGGAAATGAACATTAGACCAGGAATCAGGTAACCTGGGTGGGGACCCAGGGTTCTAGATGGTTTATTTCTTTATTTTTCTTATTGGTTAAAATCCCTACCGCAGTTTTGACATTCTCTTCTGGATGTTGACTGTGGTCTAGAGAAACAGCTAAGGAAGGCAAATCTGAATTAAAATCTGGCTCTTGGGAAAGAACTGAAGTTTTCAGATTTTGCAAAATTATGGAGAGTGCAGACTAGGAGAAAAAGGACAGGCATATTTGTTACAAGGAGCTCTGTTTTCTAATTCTGCATTCTAGAAACAGTACTGATGAGTCCAAAAATATAGAGATAAAATTGTGTCTTTTTTCTTGCTTTAAAAAAAAAAAATGCTTCTAAATGTGTACATACTTGCCTAAGAAAATATTTCTCAACTCCTCCAGAATATTTAGTGTTAACTAAAAACTGTAAAAACATACCACAGACCTAGTACACTCTTTATGCCTAGGGTTTACCCAGAAGGTCTGCATGCTCTGGCTTGGAGACCCTGACCCCATCTCCTCAACTTGCTGGTTTCAGCTCTACATATTTGGCTGCAAAGCCCTAAGGCCAGGAGGAATGCGGAACTGACGAGTCCACCCCATCTACAAGCTAGAAGGACATCTTGATTAAATTAGTGTCAAGGGGGGTGGAGAGAAAGGCACAGTGACACAAAGGGTGTTTTGAGGAGCCCTGTAGCGCCTGTGGAGAATGAATGTTCTCGTTAAATATGGCTGTGACCTGCAGCTCCACACATGCCAGAGACACAGCTCAATTGTCCCCAGGATTTGGGGGGTGGGGACAATCATGGGGAGAGGACAGCCTGGCATGGAAAGGCAGGAATGCAGGAACGCCTGTTGTTGCTTTCTTTCTGCTGTAACTACAGCAAGCAATTCTTTGATCATGGTCCTTGTGTTTGGAGAGTGTTTGAACCTTTGCTCTGCTCCTCGCTTCTCTGGGTATTAAGGGGACTCCTGAAAGCACCCATTGTCTTCAGCCTCTTTCCACACCCTTCCTTGGGGCTCCCCAAGAAGACTGTTGCCTGAACTCTGTAGGGCAAGAATGAGAAGCAGTGCCCCCAAGACAGTGCCTACCCTTGTCATTTATCCACCATCCTCATCTCATTTATCCTTAAGTCCCAAGACCAAAGCAAAGAACACATGGGCTGTTGAAGGCTTCCACAGGACTGCCTGGGTCAGTGGGAAAGCAGTAATGCCTTCTAACTGGGTAACCCCTTGGCTGAGTTCCATCTGCACTGTGGCCAGGGTGCTTGATGAGACATGCTTTTGCCATTTGCCCTTTGAACTGCCAACAATCCCAATGTAGCAGATGGATTTAAAAGCTGATTAAGTTTTAAATTTCTTTCCTTTAACCAGAATATTCTAGCAGCTTATTTTTATAGCTCTGCTTATATGATTCTCTTTTTAACAGATGGAATCACAACCTTTTCAGCAGGAATTTATATCTGAGGAATTTAAAAACTGATACATCAAGAATATTATTTTGTATTATGTCTTTCTTGCGGTGAAAGTTTATGACCTTCCTTCCCCCCATCTTCACTTAATAATTATTAGTTGCTTACTATATGCAAGGTATTGTATAAGATTAGGAGAATACAGATAAGACAAAATAGCATTGAAGGAGTTTATGAGTTCAATTCCAACTTCACCAATTAGTAGTTGTTCTCATGAACAAATTGCTTGACCTCTCTAAGCTTTAGCATCTGTAAGTACTAAGTGCTTTTTGTGCAGAGAGATGTAGAGAGGTGAAATTTGAACTGGGGTTTTAGTGAATGAAAATGATTTTAGTAATTAAAGATGAAAAAGTACAGAGTTTGTGAGCACAGAGAGGGAGCTGGAGTCAAAGGATATTCCATATGGAAGAACAGGCTTCAGGATGAAGGAGAGCACAGGAATGTGTGAGGACTCTTCAGAGGGTGGTGAGTAAAAATAGTTTGGCTAAATCAAAGTGTTAATGAGGAGAGCAGCTGAAACAAAGCCGAAAAGAGCCTCGAATGCCAGACTAAGGAGTTTGAACTTCATTCTGAGAGTGCTAGGGAATGATGGAAGATCTCCTTATAGGAAAATGATAAAATATTGCTGCTGTTTCCAAAAGACTGGGCCTCTAATTCCAGGACAGGGTAATAAGAGCCTGAGATGTTGTAGCAGTGACAGGAGGAATGAAAAGAAGGAGACAGATGCCAGACATACCATGAAGGAGAAATGAACAGCGTATGACCACTTATTGGAAAGGGAATTTGAAGTCAGTGATTACTTCTTTAAATTTTTTTCTGCTAGTGCCACTTAGGAAAAGCCAGTGTGCTGTTACAGAATTTGAGGTGGCTGGTGAAGCTGACATTTTCACATATGCTCAGGAACTAGATGCCCAGATCTTTCTCAGACCCCAGATGGCCCCATACAGAGTTTTTATATGTGCCAATTTTTAGAATTTCTTGTAGACTTCCTCCATTTGGTGGTCACCAGAGGATCTCTGAGATTAGTATCTGGATTCTTAATCACTCAGCTAATTTCAGAGATGCCCTTTATTTGAGGTAGATTTAGCCTCCTTTTTCTGTTTGATGGAGTGTGGTTTTTGAAAAGTCCCTAAGGAAGTAATGTGAAACCATATTTAAAACCTCAGGCTTGCTTCTCTCTTGTTTTACCAGAATGCTTTGGTTACCACGTCCTGGGAAATGAACAACTTAAAACATAAGTGTGGCAAGCCTTCACTATCACCAGTATCTGTTCATTGTATCAAACAAAGCATATTTCCATTCTTATTAGGTTTCCAGAATTGCACTGGGCCTGGTGATGGCTACAGATAAACATAAGATAATCTGTTTTCAAAATTTAAACTTAGAGTTGTGCTTCTAGAAATGGCAGCTTTTCCAGAAGAAAATTCAGACCAATCCTTTCGCTTCGTGGGAGCTGCTTTCCTTGAAGAGGCTTCTGCCATTTTGGAAAATATTAGTGTCAAAAAGCTGAGCAGAGTGTTTAATAGACTTGTAGGGCTAGCAGGACAAATATGGGAATTTAAGGCCCAGGAGGGGTAGCCTTGGTAAAATTCCCCAGGCTTTGAGACACCAAAGGGATACAATTAAGAAGTAAGGATAAGCCAGAAATAGACTAAGGCAGTTTCACGGAGACTGAAGCCTAGCTTCAAATTATCTTAACCTCTAATTGGATTAAGGTGATTTAGGATAGCCAGTGGCTAGAAACAAATTTAAATCCTCTCTACAGGAAGATACTATGGAAAGACACTATCATACTAGACCTAATACATCACTCATAATTTTTCATTATGATGTTTGGCACTCAGTTGTAAATAATTAGGTCTATGAGGAAATAAGAACTGTGACCAAAAGCTAAGAGAAAAAGCTAGACCCACAGGAGATACTAGTAATGGTGTTAACAGATGCAAACTTTAAATTAACTGTGTTTAATATGTTTTTGAAATTAAATTATAAGAACAAACCTGGAAATAATAAAAAAAGAATTAACTCAAAATGAATCAAAGACATAAATGCAAGAGCCAAAACTATAAAACTCTTAGAAAATATAGGTATAAGTCTTCGTGACCTTGGATTAGGCAGTGATTTCTTAGATATGACACCAACGCACAAGCAACAAAAGAAAAGATAAATAAATTGAACTTCATCGAAATCAAAAACTTCTATGCTTCAGAGGACACTCTCAAGAAAATGAAAAGACAGCTATAGAATGAGAAAAGGCATTTTCAAATCATATTTCTCATCAGGGTCTAATTTTCAGAATATATAAAGAATTCTTACAACTCAGCAACAAAAAGATGGCCAGTCCAGTTTAAAAATGGACAAAAGACTTGAATAGGCATTTCTCCACAGAAGGTATACAAATGGCCAACAAGCACATTTTTGACACTGTTATTTATTGGGGTACTGCAAATCAAAACCACAGTGAAATACCAGTTCACACCCACTAGGATAGCTATAATTTTAAAAAGGAAGAAAGAAAAGGAAAGAAGAGTTTTGGAGAGGGTGTGGAGGAATCAGAACCCTCATACTTTACTGGTGAGATTGTGAAATGGTGCAGATGCTATGGAAAACTGAAAATTCCTCAAAAACTTAAGCACAGAATTACCCTTTGACCCAGCAATTCCAAACATACGCTCACACAAGAACTTGTACACAAATGTTCATAACAGCATTATACAAAATAACCAAAAAGTAGAAGCAACCCAAATGTTAATGAAGTGATTTATGGAACAAACTTAAACAAAGTATGGCATACCTATACAATTTAAACAAAATGTGTCATGTCCATACAATGGAGTAGCACTTAGTCATAAAAAAGAAGGAAGTGCTGATACATGCTGCAATATGGATGAACCCTGAAAACATTGTAAGTGAAAGAAGCTAAACTTAAAGGACCACATATTATATGATTCCATTTGTAGTAAATTTCCAGAGTATGCAACTCTCTAGAGACAGAAAGTAGATTAGTGGTTGCTAGGAGCTGGGGGAAGGAGAGATGGGGAGTGACTACTAACATGTTTGAGTTTTCTTTTGGCGTGATGAAATGTTCGGAACTTAGATAGTGGTGGTGGTTGCACAACCTTGCAAATATACTAACAGCCACTGAATTGTGTACCTTGAAGTGATGAATTGTACAGTGTGTGAATTACATCTCAGTAATTTAAAAAATAAACAAATTTTAGTACAAAAAATGCAGTAACTGAAAGAGCTCAATGTGTAAATCAAGTAGCAGATTAGAAGGTGCTGAATAAATAATTAATGAACTGAAAGGTCAGAAAACAATACTGAAGCTCAGAGAGATAAACAGATGGAAAATACAGAAAAGAGCATAAGAGACTTATGGGATAGGGTGAGTAGGCCTAACATGCTTCTACTCGAAGTCTCAGAAGAAGAGAACAAAGAGAATGAGATAGAAGCAGTATTTGAAGAGATAATGGCTGTGAATTTCCCTAAACTAGAAAAGACTTCAAGCCACAGACTGAAGCATTATGATCCCCAAATAGGAGAAATACAAACAAAATACAAACAGCTAGAGGTAAAAAAGATTTATTATCTTCAGTGGAGCAACAGCATGGTTGACAGCTGACTTCTGAACAAAAGCAATAGAAGGCAGATGACAATGGGATGAAAGTGTAGAAAGGAATACCCTTCAAAAATGAAGGTGAACTAAAGATGTTTTCAGACAAGAAAAATATGAGAAAATATATCGCCAGCAGACTTGCACTAAAAGAAATACTAAATGGCAGTGTTTAGGCAGGAGGAAAATGATCCCAAATAGAATCTTAGAAATGCAGTAAAGAATGAGGAGCAACAGAAACTATATGTAAGAATATAGATCAGCCGGGTGCGGTGGCTCACACCTGTAATCTCAGCACTTGGGAGGCCAAGACGGGCAGATCACGAGGTCAGGAGATCGAGACCATCTTGGCTAACATGGGGAAACCCCGTCTCTACTAAAAATACAAAAAAATTAGCCAGGTGTAGTGGCGGGCACCTGTAGTCCCAGCTACTTGGGAGGCTGAGGCAGGAGAATGGCGTGAACCTGGGAGGTGGAGCTTGCAGTGAGCTGAGATCGCGCCACTGCACTTCAACCTGGGCGACAGAGTGAGACTCCATCTCAAAAAAAAAAAAGAAAAGAAAAGAAAAGAAAAAATATATATAGATTGAAATGAATAATCACTGTTAAAAACAACACTAATAATCATCTGTGGGGTTTTCCTTTTTTAGATGTGTGGGTGGGAGGGATGGAGTCTTGCTCTGTTGCCCAGCCTGGACTGCAGTGGCACAATTATAGCTCACTACAGCCTTGAACTCCTGGGCTCAAATAATCCTCCCACCTCAGCCTCCCAAGTATAACAGCTGGGACAAGAGGTATGTGCCACCATGCCTGGCTTATTATTATTATTATTATTATTATTATTATTTTTGTAGAGAGAGGGTCTATCTGTTGCCCAGGCTGGTCTTGAACTCCTGGCTTCAAGTGATCCTCCTGCCTTCCAAAGTGCTGGGGTTACAGGCAACAGCCACCACACCAGGCCGACCCTGTGGGGTTTTAAATGTGTATAAAATTAATATAAATGGCAACAATGAAATCAACAATAGAATCTGTGTCTGGGTGGGTGTAAGGAAATGGGTTTAAAGATATTTTCAGAAAGTGGTAAAAGTAGTAATTTGTATTAGATGTTGGCAATTCAAGGATGCATGTAATTTTTGGTAACCACTCAAAGAATAGTATCTCTACCAATCTAAGAGAGGGACAAATTCAATTAATAAAAAAATAACTGAAGGAAAGATAAATTCTGGTGAGGGCAAAACTATAGAGATACAGAACAGATCAATGGCTTCCAGTGGTTAAGGGTAGAGGAGAGTTTGATTACAAAGGTGCAGGATACAAGAGGTTTTTGGTGGGTGATGGAACCGTTCTGTGTCTTAATTGTGGTGATGGTTAGACAACTCTGTGCATTTGCCAAAGCACATAGAACTGTATGCCAACAAGAGTGAATTTTCTGAATGGAAGAAAAAAAGAAGGTAGAAAAGGAGAGGAAAGGGGAACATAGAAGGAACATAAAAGAGGCAGGACAAATAGAAAGCAATTAGCAAGTTGGTGGGTTTAAACCATAATATAAGGTGTAAATTGACTAATGCAAATTAAAGACAGATTTTTAAAAAGTAAAACTGGAGTGTATGTTGCTTGTAAGAGAACAGATACCTTTAAATATAAGGATAAAGAAAGATTTAAAGCAAATTGATAGGAAAAGATAGCTACAATAAAATCAGGCCAGGTAGATTCTTCCTTCCTTCCTTCCTTCCTTCCTTCCTTCCTTCCTTCCTTCCTTCCTTCCTTCCTTTCTCTTTCTTTCTTTCTTTCTTTTTTCTTTCCTTCTTTTTCTTTCTTTCTTTTCTTTCTTTCCTTCTGTCTCTCTCCCCCTCTCTCCCCCCTCTCCCTCTCTCTCCCCCCTCTCCCTCTCTCTCCCTCTCTCTCCGTCTCTCTCCCTCTCCCTCTTTCCCTCTCCTCTCTTTCTCTCTTTCTTTCTTTCCTTTTTTTTTCCCAAGTCTTCCTCTGTCACCCAGGCTGGAGGGCAGTGGTGCAATCTCAGCTCGCTGCAACCTCTGCCTACCGGGTTCAAGCGATTCTCCTGCCTCAGCCTCCCAGATAGCCGGGATTACAGGTGTGCGCCACCATGCCCAACTAATTTTTGTATTTTTAGTAGAAACTGCGTTTCACCATGTCAGCCCGGCTGGTCTCAAACTCCTGGCCTCAAGTGATCTGCCCACCTGGGCCTCAAAAGGTGCTGGAATTACAGGCCTGAGACACTGTGCCCAGGCGGTCCAGGTAGATTTTAATGCCAAAAGTATTTTTAGTTATAAATAGAGACATTTCCAGGCTGGGCGTGGTGGCTCACTCCGGTAATCCCAGCACTTTCGGAGGCCAAGGTGGGCAGATCACTTGAGGTCAGGAGTTCAAGATCATCCCGGCCAAAATGGTGAAACCCCATCTCTACTAAAATACAAAAAATTATCCGGACGTGGTGGTGCACACCTGTAGTCCCAGCTACTTGGGAGGCTGAGGCAGGGGAATCACTTGCACCCGGGAGGCGGAGGTTGCAGTGAGCCTAGATGGCACTACTGCACTCCAGCCTGGTGACAGAGCGAGACTCCGTCTCAAAAAAACAAGAGAGAGAGACATTTCCTAATAAAGACTAAGGTTCCAGGAGGAAATATATACTTAATAACGTAGCCTTAAATATGTAAATCAAATGGGACAGAATTAAAATGGGAACTAGATAAATGATCAACCCCAATGAGAGATTTAACACACCTGTCTCAGTGAATGATTAAACAACCAGACCAAAAAAGTCAGTGAAAATACAGAAGAGTTGAAAAACAACAAACTTGACCTAAATGATATAAATGGATACTGTGCCTGACAACTGCGGGTAGATACACATTCTTTTCAAGCGTACATGGAACATTTATAAAGTTAAACCTGAAATGGGGAGGAAAAATCGAAGAGCTTAGGGGAGAAATTAGAGCTGGAGACTGGAAATCTCCAGTTCCAAAGTCTGTACCTTCTTTTTCTCACAATTCATTGATTTTTCAGTGGGAGTGGGGTACTGGCCAAGAGGGAAGGTATCCTCCCCCAAGAATATTGATTTTTCTTTTTTCAACGGTATGTAGGCCATGACTAATGGGAATGGCTACCCATGTGTTTACTGTGGACAAGGACAAGAGGCTGCAAACCACCACTGTAGCTGATCCAGGCTCAGATCTTCATCCCAGTCCCTAGGCAATGCATTCTAATTGCTGTCAGTAAAGGGCTTTACTCAGTCTCCCAAAGTTGGCTTTGTGCTCCTCTTAGGTCCAACCCTGGCACCTGAGGTGTCAAGAAAATGCTGTCTTCATAACCTTCCGGAGCCTCTTCCTCTCTTGATTCTAAAGGCTACTCCCAAGTGTTCTAAAACTACACACATGAATTGGCTTTGCTGCTGGGTTCCTCTTTCTTAAAAGTATTTAATCAGCGATTCTCCCAGTGCCCCAGGCATTTCCTGTACGAGTGCTGCTGACTGTTTTACTTCCTACCAGGCTGCCCTCCTCCTCTTGGCATTCACACTCCCAACTTTCAGATGAGCTCTATTAACTCCTGTTCTTCCAGCCTCCTCCTGGCCCAGCCATCTGGGAGCCATACAGGCATTCTTCCCATCCCCCAGCTCCTAGATTTCCTTATTGTAGGAGGGCATATGTTTTCAAGTACCTTATCATTCTGGCTCTTTTTTCCCCGCCTTCTCTCCCAGTTCCAAGCCATTGATTGCTTTTCCTCCTTCGTTCATTTTACAGCTGCTGAGAGATTTGTGCTCTCATGTTGCCTGTTTGCTTTTGTGTCTTTTGTCCCTTATGTCCTGGTCTACTCAAGGATACCCACAGTCACCTAGATAACATTTCTACTCTGTGCTTCTAGTGTCCTGCTTGGGAAATGGGGTGATCACTCATCTTAAGAATGATCTCAAGAAATGCTTTGGCATGAGAGATCAGGGCCTGAAGACATTACACCCCCACCCAAATCATTATCCAAAAGAGTAAAAGATGGAAATTTGCCAAGACAAAGATCACAGTGGTAGTTTAAGAAATGAAAGCTTAGATTTGATTGTCTGTTTTATTTTAAAGGATGTCGTTTTGATCTTATTTTCTTAGTATTAGGATAGGTCATTCAAAGAGATTGGAACAACCATGGAAGAACATTCAGATTGTTATAGGACTGTGTTTCAGACTGGGAGAGCAGAGGGCCTTTAGCCTCTTCCTGACCCCACCCTGAACTCCCCTGAACTCCCACCCTTGTCCCGAGTATGCCTGTCCCTGACAAGAGACTTTGGTCAAAGACCAAAGTGAGCTTTGTTAGTGAGCATTCACAGAGGATAGGAGCTGAGTCCATGGATTTCACGTCATGCCAAGGAATGGATTTTCTCCCAGGGCCACTAGCATTACTTGTGGGTTATCAAGTGTTATTGCTCACACATTCCAGAGCTTCTGGAAAAGACTTAAGGAAATGGCTTTCAGAAAGCCATTTCTGTCCTAGAGGAGAGGGGTCCTGGATTTCACTGAACCAGAATTTGAGGGGTGGTTTTGGTATTCTGTGACGTAGGTAGTGGGGAACTCCTACCTTTGGATGTTTCCTTTATGCCCACAGTCTAACCATTTCCTAGTTGTACAGCCAAGAAGGATCTTTTCTGTTTAATCGATCTGGAGGAATAGAAGGTAATTGTATCCTCCTTATTTTCATTCTGCCACCCCTACCTTCATCATTTCTTCCTTTCTGCTAAGCATTTTTTATCATCTTTCTTTGTTTTGTTTGGGGAGTTTTGTTTTTTTGTTTTCTTTCCTCAGGAAAGCTGAATTATTTCTTACAGAGTCATTTAGTTCTTACTGAAACTGGGGAGGAAAAAGATTATGCAACAGCAGGCGTAAGGAAAAACAGAGAACCTTCTTCCCTTCGGGCCCACAGAGCCCATTGGAGGGATTCAGCTACAGTCCTGCCTGGGAAGTAGTTTCCAGGACCTTCACAATTCCACATAGCATCTTTAACGTGTTTGAGAGTACGTAAGGAGGCAGCATAGTGCTGTGGAAAGAACACTCAAGTGAGTGTTGAGGGGGCTGGACTCTAATATTAATGTTAGCCAACATTTATTGAACAGGCTAGGTGCTAGATTCTGTTTAAAGCACTTTATATGGATTATCTCACTACTCTTATTATCCTATTTTACACATGTGGAAGCTGAAGCACAGAGTATTTAAATGTAATTTACCCAAGGTCATCAGTTGGGGAGTAGAAGTAGGATTTAATTCCTGCTCCAGAGCCTACATGTTGAGCTCTCTTTTAATACTGCATATAGTCCCTGATAGGCTACTGACCCTGGAAAAGTTATTTCAACTTTTAGGGCTCATTGGTGAACCATAACCAAAGGGAGCTCATTGTGGCTAACCTCTGATGGAGTTTCCACTTTTAATAATTTATATGATGAGATGCAGCTATATTGTTTAGTTCTTGTCATTATGTGAAAGCATAGTGTTTAAATTTTGACCTCATTGATTCAGCAACTTACTATTTTATGGCCACTGTGCACAAAGCAGTGGGCTGGGTACCACAGAGGATTCAGAAAAATGCTTAAAAAGTTAAAACCTATCTCTTCCATTAGCTTTAGATGGTTTCATATTGTAGTTGCTTTGAGGTTTTTTTAGACTAAGTTTTTCAGATAATTAAACAGGAATCAAATTAAAAAACTATTCATATTCCAGAAGAGGAATCCTGAAACAGGTATTGGACCTTAGACTATGTCAAGTTTCTGACATTTTCTTTTAAAATGTAACTTTTGTCACTAGGATGGTTTATATCCATTAACTCCTGAGTGAAGGAGCTTCTGGTGAGATTATTTTTTATGGTGCTTACAAGCTCAAGGGATTCTATAAAAATGGAATGTGACTGCTTTGGGAGTCACTAATACTGAAGCTGGATCATTATAACCTGAAATATCCATTAGTAACTTAGAAAGGCAAACTCAAAGAATTTACTATGTAATAGCTGGATTTTTTGATATCAGATTTTTTTTTCTGGCAAGCTGGATTCAATATCTAGCTTTCTGTGGAGTTAGGTTATGGTGTGGAAACCTCTTGGCTGGGACAGGAAAAAAAATTGATCTTAAACTAAAAAACTAACTTAAGATATTCTGTTTCTGGTAATACCTTTGAGATTGGAAGAATTGCATTCTGATGGGCCCAGACATTAGATTAATGTCCATCTTTCTCAACAGATTGTAAACTTTTAAACTTTCTGTTTTGCATTCAGACCACAAGTGCCTGACACTTAATAGATGTTCTATAAATATTTGCTCATGGACTCTTTACTGCTCACTCCCTAAAATCCAGCCATTTCTCCCTTGCCAGCGTTCAATAATTGAACCTGCTTTGAAACATCTGATCAGCCACTTCAAGAAGGCAAGTTATTTTAGCTCCTTTCTAAATAAGTTAGTGGGCTCCAGTCCCTAAACTACTATTTTCTTTATTAATTCCTCAAGTACAGACTTTTGTATATATCCGGTCTTTTTAAACCTGTGTATAATGACTCATTAATGAGTTGTAAAATAAATTTAGTGAGTTATTACCGACATAAAAAAAATAGAGAAGGCCAGGCACAGTCGCTCGAGAATATAATCCCAGCTACTCTAAGAAGTTGAGGTGGGGGGATCTTTAGGCCAGGAGTTTGAGACCAGCCTGGGCAACATCACGAGACCCCATCTCTAAAAACAAGTTTTTAAAAAATTAGCCAACCATGCCTTTACCAGCTACTTGGGAAGATGAGGCAGGAGGATTGTTTGAGGCCAGGAGTTTGAGACCAGCCTGAGCAAACTCAGTGAGACCCCATCTCTACAAAAATTTAAAAAATTAGCCAGTGTGGTGGTACACATCTGTCGTCCCAGCTGCATGGGAGGCTGAGGAAGGAGGATCACATGACATTTGAGCCCAAGAGTTCAAGGCTGCAGTGAGCTATGATCATGCCACTGCATTCTAGCCTAGGCAACAGAGGAAGACCTTGTATCTAAAAAGAAAGAAAAAGAAGAAAAAAAAAAGAAGATAAAAGAATAGGAAATATCATAATGGACAGCACATAAGTGAGAGGTGAAGCCAGGTGGACTTCCTGGGTCGAGTGGGGACTTGGAGAACTTTCCTGTCTAGCTAGAGGATTGTAAATGCACCAATCAGCACTCTGTAAAAACGCACCAATCAGCTCTCCGTGTCTAGCTAAAGGATTGTAAATGCACCAGTCAGCACTCTTAAGAGCTGTAACACTCACTGTGAAGGTCCACAGCTTAATTCTTGAAGTCAGCGAGACCAAGAACCCACCAGAGGGAACCAACTCTAGACACATAAGTACTTTTATTATAGACACATATTATGCTGTATTACAATAAAAAATGTTTTTTGCTTTTTTTTTTAACACCCTAGCCTAACCTGTCTTCAGAAGGCAAAAGCACCTCTGGTGTCCCTACTGTGGCATCTCCTAGCCTACCTCTCTATAAAAGTTTTGCAATTAAGTATATTTGTGTTTTATACATCCTTGGGCTTCACGTAGTTTAAGTTCCTAACTGGAGTTTGATCTTTCTCAGAGCCAACTCGTGGTATCCTAACCAATGAATGAATGCTGAATAGAAAGAGCTCTGCTTGCATATATGCAGGTAGTGTGGTGGAGGGGAAATCTAGAAGTCATTTCTCAGCTCTGACCTGCGGGATCATCACCCCTTGAACCCCCAGAGCCTCGGCATACAGCCTCACACCGGCATACAGCCTCACACTGTACCACCTATTTTGGTGGTCCAAGTTAGGTGAGGGAGAGGACCAGACACAGTGCCCACCATCACCTAGCACTGGCCGTGCTACTAAACAGTCATTCCTTTTAGCGCTCTCCTCCCCACCAAAAGCATTTCAGGCAAAGCGCCAGCTCCTGAAATGTGGCCTCTTTGAAGTGGTGAGTGAATGCTTCTGAAACCACCACCTTATGTATGGTGGTGCGTCTGCTGCCAGAGCTTAATACAGGGTCGTGTTCCTTTCCTCTGAAATCTGTAACATAAATTCAGTTTTAAACTGGATTTTTTTTTAACAGTTGGTCTCTGAACAATCTTTAGGGTGGGGAGGGGATACTAGTGGTTGTGGGGGAGATATATGCCCTTGAAAACTAGATTCTTTTTTGGAAAACTGCTGATACAGGCTAAATGGCAGAGAACTAAATGGCCCTACTGTTCCTACCTGCTGACAGGCTCAGCCTTGGGATGGGGCTGAAATGAGCTCTTGCCACATGGCAGAGACATGCCTTCCTCTTTTTCTTCTTCTTTCATACAAATAGGAGGTAATTTTGTGCCTGTCAAAAAATACAGCTTTGAGATGTAGATAACCAATAAACAACAGTCCCACCCCCAACTTGGAAAGCACATGAATGCTGATCTAAATAACTAGAGAATCGGTAACAAGTAACCTCCCTGTTGAGAACAGGTCTGAAATCTCTTTCATAGTTGGTGTTCTTTGGGAAACGCTGAAAGACAAACCCATCCAAGCTCAGGAAACGTGCTGATTTAAAGAGGTCCAAGGAAGAGTGACCAGCCCAGTGGCCAGGCATCCCAGATGCCTAGGATTCTCATGTTTCCGTACATATCTGCTGTTACATCCTTTCTGTGAGCAAGGAGGCTTTGGAACATTACAGTCTTGTCTTGGGGAGATGAAATGACACTGTGCGTTTCAGTTCTGTTTCCAATGCTGTTATCTGTTGGAAAATGAAGCTTTCCTACCCATTTTGTCAGCATAAAACTGGTAGGAGCTGTTGCAATCTCATTGTCTTCTGATCAGCCCCTCCTTGGCAGCAGTCAGAGTGGACGCCCCGTGAAACACACTCTGGCCAAACGGTTGTGGTGAGTTTCAAAATAAGAGATCCCAGCCTGGGCACACCATCACACTTCCCATCCCATAGAACCAGCATTGTTAACTGTGCCACATCTCTATTCTAAATTTAGGCATCTTTTTTTTTTTTCCAGGCAAAGATTACTATGCAAACATTTAAGAGAAAAACTTTGTCCAAAGTAATTTTTTCCCCCAACTTCTATTTGGTTTCCTGCAATGTTTAGATGACTCATTCTCTTCCAAGAAATTTTAAAGAAAAGAGATGCAGGCTGTATGTTAGTACACAAAGACTGCTCTGTAAATTCTCTTTTTCTTCCCTGTCTAGAAACCCCTTGCCTTTTTATAGAGAACAGAAAAGCTCTACAGTCTTCATTGTCATGTACTCGGCCTCATCAGGTTTTGTTGTTCCCGGGAATAAATGTCCCCCTTGTCTTTGGGTGGGGCCCCCTTGTGGCTAACCAGCTCTGTCAACCCCGCTGCAGTGGCCAGCACGGAAGCCCTTCCTGGGACCACGCTTTCCCCCAAAGGCACACAGTTAAGGTTTCTGAAACAGAGAACGAATAGCCTTTTATCATCTGTGAAAGGAGAGACACTGGCAATTTCCTGCCTCTGGCCTAGTGTCAGAATTTCTCCTGATTGCTAGAGGCTGTATTGTACATTTTAAGTGGGCTCGCCACACATGTATTCCCAGCCCAACCCTCAGCCAGAGGGAGTGGTAAGTCAGATCACTTCAGCAGCCTGTTCAAATAAACAGGGATAATCGCTGAGTGGTCCTCCCAACTAATCAGTACATGAAAGGAAACATCTGCCTGGGCTTAATTGCTGTTTTTTTGGTTACTCTTTTCCCTCCTCTTCTTCCCCCATCCCCCATTCTGGGGCTAGGTTATTTAAGTCATGGGTAAGCAACAGGGTAGAGGAATAGGAGCTTTCTCCTTTAACCTCTGCCATTCAAACAGAAGGAGGAGTTAAGAAACGATAGGAGGCTAGCAGGGGGAGCTGGCCCGGAGGCAGGAGGGCAGGGCAGTGGGAAGTGATACTCATGGTCACTTCCTGACCCTGTTGCTGACTCTGGGGCTCGGAGTGAGTCATGTTGCCTCACTTCACCTCCTTGGGCCTCTTGCTTCAGTGGAGCTCAGCTTTTCTCTCAATGGAAAGGAGAGGCTGGTATGTGAGATCACAGATGAAAGGCATTCCCTCTTGTGACTTCTTCCAGCAGTTGAGGTCATTGGATGAGAGACCCTGGGAATGGTAAATTTAAGACTGGCAAGATGCCCCTGAACCCGTCCATTTTGTAGAGCATCTGGGTCGCCTAGGAGAACTTGCTCATTATCTTCTAAGCCAACCAGCGGTACACTAAAGGGAGTGATGTTTGAAGATAATATGGACTCTAGAAGCCAGGCAGAAGATCATGTAGAATCATAGAATGGCAGAGGTTGGAAAAGACCTTAGAAATGTTTTAGCTGAAGCTTTTCATTTTATAGAAGGGAAAACAGAGGGCCAAAGAGGTTAACCAGGTTGTCCAGAGTTATCTCTTTGGTAATGCAGGAGCCAGGAATAGAAAGAGAATCTTATGATTGCAAATTTAGGGCTCCTTCCACCCCTTTCCCCACTATCAGATGTAAAAATTCATGCCTACTCATGACAGAGGCCACACATAGGTTATATTCCATAATGAATACCTTAATAGAAAAAATGGGCAGAGAACACCTTAATAGGAAAATGACAGATTATAAAAGAAAAATGAAAATGGCTGATAAACATTTTTTAAAATGCTCAGGCTCACTAGAATCAAAGGACTGCAAATTACAGGAGGATACCACATCAAATTGTCAAGACAATAAAATGTGAAATAAACATTCATATATGCTATTGGTGTTATTTTAAATTGGTACCGTTTTTCTCAAAGGCATTTTAGTGGTATAAATGGTAGTCTTTGACCCAGCAATGTTATTTCTAGGAGAAAATAATGAAAGGTGTGTGCATTAGATCATATACAAAGTAATGTGATATGGCATTTTTTATCACAAAAATTTAGAAGCAAAGTACATGTCCAAGAATGGGAGCTGCATCAATATAATGTATTATAATGCTATAGAAGAATAATACATGTGGAAATGTTTACAACATATGTTTAAGCGAATAAGTTACAAAACAGGATTTATAATGCAATCCCAATTTTGTAAAAATAGAGAAGGTTAGAAAAGTACATAACAACCCTTAGAGTGATGATTTCTTAGTGGTAGGCATTTAAGAGTTACTTTTGTTTTCTTTTTTGAGGTTTCCTAGTTTCCTTATTATAATAAACATACATTACTTTTGTAATCAGAAAAAAAGTATTTTTTAAGTAGAGATATATGTATCTTGAAAAAAAGCAAGATTTTAAATGATTGGGTATCTGACATGAAAGACCTTCCTTTTTTTGTCTGGGAGCTAGCAGCCATGGTGGGAGGGATGGGAGACAATATTATAACTTCTGTTAGGATGGCATTTTGATATCCAAATTTCTAGTAGGGAAGATCTAGAAGGAGCTGGCAAAAGATAAAACAAGGGGTTTCCCTCTCAATGACCCATGCTGCCAATCAGTGTTAGCCCTCTTAGGTTTGGCATATAACACTTAGTATAGGAGGTGTGACAGTTTCCTTCCTGCTTCCTCATTCTTTCTTTTCTTTTCTTTTTTTTTTTTTTTTTTGAGACCGTCCCACTCTTGTCGCCCAGGCTGGAGTGCAATGGCGCAATCTTAGCTCCTTGCAACCTCCGCCTCCTGAGTTCAAGTGATTCCCCTGCCTCAGCCTCCTGAGTAGCTGGGATTACAGGCATGTGCCATCACGCCTGGCTAATTTTTGTATTTTTAGTAGAGACGGGGTTTCACTATGTTGGCCAGGCCAGTCTCAAATTCCCGACCTCAGGTGATCCACCCACCTCCGCCTCTCAAAGTGCTGGGATTACAGGTGTGAGCCACCGTGCCCAGCCCTATTCTTTATTTCTACGGCTCTATGTAGTTAGATGTCAGCCCTGGGTGTCAACAGCAAAGAACCCAGGAGCCATCACTGCTCAAGATTAACTAGTTGGAGACCCCTTAACATAGATTTTCAGCATCTAGTAACAGCTAATCTCGCAGGCAGTCAGTATTGAGATATCGCTGCCTTGTGAGTTTCGGGTAGAAATAAAGCAAGTAAGAAATATAGTTCCATCCTGTTTGGAGTTTTCTATTTAGTTAGGGACTTTGAAGTCCCTGGATGTTTATATACTTTTTCCTATTTCATCCCGTTGCACATCTTATTTTCCTTTGAAATCTTCTGGAATGCTTGACTGCAAGTATCTGAGAAACCGTGTTCCACCTAACAACAGTTGCTAGGTAGGATGTGGCTTTCAGTCCTGCTCTTTGGGGACCAATAGAAAAATCAAAGGCTACCACCCTTTTTCCCTCCATGCAATTGCCTTTGCTGGGCTATAGAAAGGGCACATTTCATTTTATTAAAACTCTTTGAGTAATCTGACCATAATTGGGTCTGATTGGAGTGGTTATCTGATTTGCTGGGTTAAATAATGGGCCTTAATTGAGTCTGGGTTATTTGTAGAGCCAGTGCGGCTTTTGCCTTCATTGCTCCCTCCTCTCTCTTCTGTTTCCCAATTAACCTTCATTCCTCTTTCCTTGCAGAGTAAAGAAGTCGGCCAGCAGCTCCAAGATGATTTGATGAAGGTCTTGAACGAGCTCTACTCGGTAAATCAGATGGGTTGCTTGTCTCTTTAATAAGCAGAGGGAAGCAGCATTTGGCAGCTTGCAGCCATAGTACGTCAGCAACAGAACTGAACTGAGGTTGAGGACAAGTGCATGGTCCCCACTGGGGGTGACCCCACCCATCTCTTTTTTCACACTCGTCTTTTCAAAACAGAATGAGTCAAAAAATACTTCCTCAAAATAAGTTTTCTCCTCAGCTGTGCAAGCTCACCCTGGCTTTATTTGGGGCATAATTGCTAGAGACCAGCCAGAGTCTAGGTCATTGGCACAATGGACCCCATTAGCAGCAAACAGAACCTAACGGCAAGGAACGTAGCCTGCATTGCCCTATTAATATGTGCCTGTTGGAAAGGCTTTATT
This sequence comes from Mandrillus leucophaeus, assembly GCF_000951045.1. Taxonomy (NCBI): domain Eukaryota; kingdom Metazoa; phylum Chordata; class Mammalia; order Primates; family Cercopithecidae; genus Mandrillus; species Mandrillus leucophaeus. The sequence continues at coordinate 321,829 of NW_012100032.1, forward strand.
GTTCTAGGTTTTACATCAGATCTTGGATTGATCTACAGATTTCAGACTAGAACAAATGCTCTAGAGGGCAGCACAGAGTCCTAAATTCCCCCAACAAGAGGGACCAGTTTGGGCAGAGAGAGCTTTGCACTGGCTTCCTGGAGTTTTATAAAGCCAAACCTCAGTGACGAGGCAGGCTGCGGGCTTAGAGAAGAGAACACAATCTGTTCTGAGATGACTGGCGCTTCAGGCACATGATGCCTGTGGCTGGTGCGTGTTAATTCATGCGCAGAGAGGTGGTGGTGGTGGTGGTGGTGGTGGTTGTTCCCCAGCCATGTTTTTCTAATTATAATGAAAACAAACACACACTCACACACATACACACCAAGGAAATTCGTGTTGTTATACAGGGAATACTTAAGTTGTACAGCTAATGCCTTTCAGGGGCCCCTTCTCCAGCTTGGATGTGCCAGCCTACTGTGTCATTCTCCAGCGTTTCTCCATCCTATTTGAAGGTGATACTGCTTTCTAATGTTTACTTGCTTATTTGCTGCATTTTTCTTTTCTTTTCGTTTCTTCCTTTCCTTTCTTCTTCTTTTTTTTTTTTTTATTCACAGAACAGGCAGTGGTGACATGCATGACAGGCGTTTGGGATCAGATGTTGCTGATCCAGAAACCTAGGTGTGACCATTTTGTCATAGCAACTGTTAAGCAAGTAAATAGGGTAGAGTAGTCATCTGACTTATCTCCAGTGATGTTCAGTTTGTTTTGAATTTCTACTCTGTGACTCTTCTGCTGTGAGGCCAAGCATAGATAGATGGTACCTTTGGTTCAGCTCCCAACTTTTCATTTCTCTCAAATGAAGTTAAGAGTTTTTAAAAATAGAAACACATCGATGTGAACCATTTTCAGACTGGATGGGTTTCCTGAACCTTGTCTTTTTAATGCTTTACTTCTGCTCTTTTAGAGCATTTTCTAAGCACCAAGAAGAGCTATCACTCCTTTCTCTTGGCAGAGAATTCCCTACGATAGAAAATGACACATGTAGTCACTATATAAATTCTTTTATTTTCCTGTAAGCATTTTGACCCTCTACTATTTGCAGCTGTTTCTGGGAAGGAGTAGTTTGGATAACCAACAAACCTTGCCACTTCTTTAGTGGGACTCAAGGCAGCAGAAGAAGACTAATGTCTAAGGATCTATTAGCTTTTACCCAGGGTCCTATCTCTCTTCATATGTTGTGCTTTAAGAAAAAAATAAGTGAAAGGGCGTAAGCTGTGTTCGAGTGATGAAGAAAACCTTGAAACTTATTTCTCTGGTCTGCAGAGGGCTGAGCTGCTACCTCTGACTGCAGACTTAAGACAGCCCAATATTGGCCAACTACTTTACTGGCCATTGTGAGGCCACAGTCAACGTAGAGCATAACATCTTCCCATTGATGTTCAAACTGAGAATTGTCTGAGTGTGGTATCCCCTGTCATAAGGTGAGCTGGAATATACCTTCATAATCTGTCAAAGGCCAAAATTAAAATGTGATGTTTTCCTCTAGTAGGCAATGGAAAGAGGGAAAAAAGAGTAGAGGCACTAGAAAGCTTCAGAGAAGTCAAAACATTCTGGTCCAAATGGAGTTTTAAGCAGAGGGAGTTTTACCCCAAGGGGACATTTGGCAATGTCTGCAGACATTTTTGGTTGTTACAACTGGAGGAGTAGAAGGTGCTATTGGCATCTAATGATCTAGAGGCCAGGGATGCAGCTGAAATCCTACAGTGTACAGGGCAGCCCCCACAAAAAAGAATTATCTGACCCACAATGTCAATATACCAAGATTGAGAAATGCTGGTCTAGTGACTAGAGTCTCCTGAATTAAGCAAGCTAGATTCTACCCTGTCTTGACTACTAGCTGTATGAACTTGAGGGATACCCCAAACCTCTGTGACCTTGGTGTCTGCATACTCTCCATGCACTGGTATTTCTATGTCCTAGGGGGTGGAGTAGTTGGGTGAGTTATACTTCCTGAAATATTAGACTATAGCTAAGGATCAAATAGGTTTCCAGATTCTGTAGGCCATTAGAAAGTTCAGTGAGCCAGGCTCGTGCCTGTAATCCCAGCACTTTAGGAGGCTGAGGCAGGTGGATCACGAGGTCAGGAGATCGAGACCATCCTGGCTAACATGGTGAAACCCCATCTCTACTAAAAATACAAAAAAAATTAGCCGGGCGTGGTGGCGGACGCCTGTAGTCCCAGCTACTGGGGAGGCTGAGGCAAGAGAATGGCGTGAACCTGGGAGGCGGAGCTTGCAGTGAGCCAAGATTGCACCACTGCCCTCCAGCCTGGGGGACAGAGTGAGACTCTGTCTCAAAAAAAAAAAAAAAAAAAAAGAAAGTTCAGAGAATAGAATTTTTTCTTCTGGAGATTAAGATTTAAGTTTAGGACTGGTCTGAATAAGGCACCATGGGATTATGGTGACTAACTGTCCCTCTTTGCCTAGTACTGAAGAGTTTCCTGGGACATAAAATTGTCAGTACTGAAACTGGAAAAGTTCTAGGTTAAAAAAGGTTAATTGGTCACCTTGCATGGAGAGTGGTTTTATCAGGTGGGAAGCTGGGACCATTACATGCTAGCTTTGGGAAGCTGCTTGCTGTGTGCACACTCTTGAGGAGTCAAGAAGAGAACAAGGGAGAGTTTCTTGTAAGGAGCTTTCCCATTATTTTCTTGTCAGGAAGGCAGGGAAGGGCCTCTTGTTTCAATGACATTGTAGGTAATGGAACTTATTTGGGATCCTTGGAAAAAGGAAACCAAGCATATAAGAAACCCATCCAGTTTTTTCAGTGCTCTTCACATCTGCCCCTAATACCCGTTAATACCCTTTTTTAGGGGACTAGTTATCCAAGGGTTGGTAATTTTAGTAACTTTGTACCTTGATGATCCAAGGAGCAGGACCCAGGTGTTCCCAAAGAAAGATGCCTTTGGGCAGGGGGCCCAGAATACCACTGTAAGTGGCCAGCTGCCCCTCTGCACCTTCCTGTTTTCTGCTTGAAGGGCCTTTGATTTCCCTGACTTGGCATTCTGTGCCGGGGCCTGCTTCCCACAGCTGCTATTCAGAGAGCAATCCTAGCAAGCATTCTTCTCCACGTGTTTTTCCCCTGATAATGAGCTGGCTAGTATATAAACCATGGCATAAATGGTTTTCATTTTCTGATGGATGCACCGGGAATGCCTTTGAAGTCAGAACACACTGCTTCCCAAAGAACTCTGGGATTCTTTGCCTCAGTTGTACTCAGAGGTCGTGTCTGGAAAAACCCAGCAAACCCCCACAGGAAGGAGCATACATGGAGGCACTGAAGCCAGTGTGGATTGGCTCAGTATGAAGAGTCAAGGAGGCTCTAGAATTGAGAAAGAAGAGGCTTTAGGACACTCTGGGGCTGTTATTATCCCAGAGGCCTTATGCTTCTATACTCCCCCTAAATATATATCCCCTTGGCTTGGAGCAGCAGCTGTGTGCTGGCAGAGCTACCTCAGACTGGTATTTAGCACCTGTTCCCTTGAAACATGGCACTTAATAGTCCCTCAACTCTGCTTGCCTATTTGACCCTGGCAGTAGGCACCAGGGAGACAAGAACAAATAAGATGTTTCTAACCTCAAGGCGTTTAGTTTTAATTGGGAGAGACAGAAAAGTAAAGCATCAGGTGGAAAATGAAGTGACAAGAACTCATTTACATGTCTTCACAGAGGACAGGGATGAAGTCAGTCTCCTTGAAGAGATACTTGAGTTGAATCTTAATTGCCAAGAACTCTTTTCTTGTTCTCTACATGTTCCCTTTTTTGTTGCATCCAACTTTTGTTTCATGATGCAGTATCATTTTATTTCTCATTTATTTCTCCAGGGCTATTATGGATATATTGTTTTCAAACTTTTCTTCTTGTTGTATAATATTTCTTCTAAATTGCTAGTTTTGGTCTTGGTCTTTCATATTAGACATTTCCTTTAAATGCCTGGTTATCCTTAGCTGCCTGTTCACACTTTAAAGTGAGGTACTAAAAGATTCTATGTCAGCTGTGGCCTTCACAGTAGGGTGTTCTAACTGGGCTGTGTTCTCGTGGAAGCCCCAACTTTAGTATTTCTAGGTCTCTTATCTTGGATGGTCAGATTGCCAAGAGATCACACTTTTGATCTCCTACTCATGTCTGGGGGCTGAGTTGTGAAGAGGCCTGGACCATCTCAAAATTTAACATAGACTTCAGCTAATCCTCCTGTTGAAGTTCAGTATCCCCCTATCACCGCTGAACCTTGTATCCCCTAGTCCATGGACCCTCTCTAACAGAATAAACCTCTCATCTAGTATTCCGCTACAGTGGGAGAGGGGATCTTGGGATCTCACTGTTCTCAGATTTTCAATAGCTTATTTTGTGTTTAGCTCTACCTTCATCCCACTGCTACTTATTTCTCTTCAGGCTTCTGTGATATCAATCTGGCTGCTTCCTGGTTTACTCTAGTTTTGGTTTAGGACTCAAGTAGATCAGTTACTGCTTGCCTGCCTGTTTTTCAGCTTCTGCTTCCATTCTTTTTGTTTTTCTCAATTTATACCTAAATGATAATAATTTTAGAACCCTTTTTTCCCTATTATTTTAGTGTGGCTGTCAGAGGGAGCAGAGCTAAATACATGACTTCAGTGTTTAGTTTTTCAAAGTAAAGTAGAATGTTCCTCACAGAACTGAGAATGTAGACTTTTCAATTTTTTGCTATAGTTTGTATTTGCCTCACTATATATAGATAGAAGTATGTATATCTATATGTATACATATCTATATATACATATATGTGTAGCTGTATGTCTAAGACATAGATATATAGATATACATATATTTACATATGTTTATGTATATAGCTATATATAAGTCCTATCTTGACTTTCTCTAAGTCCTATGTTGACTATAAATATATATATTTATAAACATATATTTAATATGTATATGTATATCTATATCTATATAAATTTCTAAGTCCTGTCTTGACTTTCCTATTTTTTCAGTTGTTTTGGCTTCAGCTTCTGGGAACCTCAGTTTTCTCTTGAGCTGAAAGGCACTAATAAAGCTTCTCCAGTATTTACCCAGAAGAGAGACTGTGTCATGCAGTCATTTGGGCAACCACTTTGTAAAACCACCATTGTGTATATGACATATTTCTCCACTGTGAGAAGAAAACACAAAAGAAGTAGAGCTTACCCTGAAGAATGTATAGTTTCTTAGGCAAAGTAGTGTTTTACTCTCTTTTAACACGAAAGTTCTTTAAGTTTTTTAGGGTAAAGGAACATTGTAAATTGTTGATTTTTATTACTTCATTTGTTGACTTGGTAGCGCTATTCTTTGACCTCTTTTTTATCTCATGTTTATTCATAGCGTTTTCTCTTTATCGTGCACCTTCATGAAATAGGAAATCACTTTAAAAAAGAAAAAAAGCACTCACTTTTGTAACTGCTCACTAAGCTTTTGAATCCCATGGTCAGATTCAGGTGGAAAAAGGAAAAAAAAAAAGGAGCCTCCTATCTACACTTCTTCATCTGGGATAACAGATGCCTCTTTTCCACTTCTTAGTTAACCTGGAAAGCTGGGGGTCTGTTTGAATTACTTAGAAAGGCTTTTAAATGCCATTGGTTGTTAAATATTATTTCTTCTGTATAGAAAATATGAAGAGTGTTATCCTGGTAAAATTTATGGGAAGTAGTGTTAGGTTCAGAAAAAGGTGAAGCTAATTTAAAACATTCTGCATTCAAAATGAGACATAATTTAGACTCTAATGTACTTTGACTTTGTCAGTATCCCAATATTCTTTATTCCTTTGTTTGCCTCCAGCTGATCGTAGGGGCTAGATTAGTCTACTCACAAAGTCTTTCTAAGCTAGGTTTTCTCAACCTCAGCACCATTGACATTTGGGCCAGATAATTAGTTGTTGTGGGGGCTGTCCTGTGGATGTTCAGCAGCATCCCTGACCTCTACCTAGTAGATGCCAGTAGTAATCCCCAAGTTGTGACAATCAAAAATATTTCCAGACACTGCCACATTTCCCCTGGAGGCCAAAATAGCCCCAAGTTGAGACACTGTTCTAACTCAAGTTCATAAATGGAACTAATTTCTCTTTTCAAGAATATCTTGACCATACTTAACCTTTCCTCCCAACCGGTTCAGGTCCAGTCCTATGCAGAGGAGAGTCAGTGTTGCTTAGTGGCTAAGAATGTGGTCTTTGGAGTCTGACAGACCTGAGTTTGAATCCTGATTCTGACATTTTCTCTTTGTATGACCTTGGGTGTGACAGTTAATCTCTTTGAGCCTTAAATCCTTATCTTTAGAAATAGAAATAATAACATTTTCTTTCACAGAGTTATTGTAAGGATTAAATGAGGTAATGTACCTAAAGCCCATGGCACACAATGTTTATTAAGTGGTAGATATTAATAATAATATTGTACCTTGGCACTCCTCTGTTACACACACACATGCGCGCGCACGCGCGCGCACACACACACACACACACACATATATACACACATCCACCAACTTCTACTCTAATTCTCCCTCTCAAAGAAATCTTAGGGCATCACACTTTCAACACTGTTGAACTCCCTGTATGGAAACAGAAAGCTCCCCACAGAGTACAGCAGGCACCGGGTGGCTGAAAGTAGTATGTTTAGTAGGATTGGAAACAAGCTTGAGTTCTAGGCTTCCTGGCTTCCCTGTTAAGAGAAAGGATTGAACTCCTAAATGGTTGCCTTGATGGAAAATCATCCTTCACCTTTTATACTACTTCCTTCCTGTGGCAATTCCAGTTATACTTCATATGGATTTTATTCCTTCCCAGACTCTTACCTGAATTGCTATGAAGGCTTACAGTCTTCATAGGGTTGTTGTCTAGATTGTGGAATTGCCCTAAGGATGAGATGAGAAAATGTGTGTGTGGTACTTGGCATAAAGCCAGGAATATACTAAGTGTTCAGTAAATGATAACTGGCATTGTAATTGCTGCTGCTGCTCTAGTTGCTGTGAGAGGGTGTTTGATCTGGATAAAGCAGAACAGACAGATCCCCAGAATGCCAGGCCAGTAGAAAGAGCTTTTGGAAGCTTTTCCTCTTCCCTATTTTATATCTGAAAGGTAACAGAAAGCATAGGCAGTACTCCATAGGCTGCACTGCCCTCTTCAGGGTTCCTGACCAGCCCAGGAAGGCTTTGCCCTTGGGGCCTGAGAGGGGTGGTGGTGTTTGCCATCTACTCGGTATTACGAGGTGACTAAGTGATAGAAATCACCTGGCCAATATTAAAGAGAAATGATTACAAATGATAATGAATCGAAGTAAATAATACATGATGGATAGACATGAAGTTATTTCAATGAGAGGAAATGTTGGCTCATTTCGCATACTGCTTTCCTGTGCTTTGGAGTGGTCTTTAATCTGTGTTTGCTGAACCAAACACTTCTGAATTTTTCCCTTAGGGGTGTGAGGATATTACTTCATGGGGGAGAGCTCGAGCTGAGTCGCTGAGTCTGTAAAGCAGAGTATTGACCCCCTTGGCTTGACCTCGGGGGTGGGGGTGGGTGATGTCTTGCAGGTCATGAAGACATATCACATGTACAATGCCGACAGCATCAGTGCTCAGAGCAAACTAAAGGAGGCGGAGAAGCAGGAGGAGAAGCAAATTGGTAAATCGGTAAAGCAGGAGGACCGGCAGACCCCACGCTCCCCTGACTCCACGGCCAACGTTCGTATTGAGGAGAAACATGTCCGGAGGAGCTCAGTGAAGAAGATTGAGAAGATGAAGGAGAAGGTACGTATGCTCCCACAGCTATAGATGCTGGGAAGCAACATTCGGTAAGGATGGATGGTAGGAATTTCCAAATAGGCTCTGGGAAGAGCAGACAAGGAAGCTCTGGGTTCTTTTAGTGCCTAGTGACTAAAAATGAGGCCTTGCTCTGTGCCCTGGAGGGAATACTAGGTATTGGGAGAACTGGGCACGTGGGCTCCAAGTTTTTAGCCTCTAGCAGCAAGAAACAGTAGTCACCTTTCCCAATCCATTTTCCAAATAGAGCTCAATATCCTATTGCTTTGGAGGGGTTGGGGGTGACTAGATCCAGGATTTGGTTTCAGGTATCAGGTGTTCAGGGGCAAGAGTAGTGGTACCTTCTTCAGAGTGGCATTGCAAGAATGAGGAATGATATTTGAAGATAGAATCAAAGTGGAGCACGCATCTTAAGTAGGGAGCCTCATTAACCTTTCCTGAATTGATCTACATTGTGCCCTTGAATCTCATTAAACAGAATTAGAACCCAATTTAAGGCAGATGCGCATAGGGAGTAGCAGCACAATTGTAGTTCTTGAGTACACTGTACTTTTATCTTTTAGAGAGCAATCCCCCCCTTAAAAAAAAAAAAAAGTAAAAGTGAACTTCTGTTTCCTTTTCAGCGCCAAGCCAAGTACACGGAGAATAAGCTGAAGGCCATCAAAGCCCGGAATGAGTACTTACTGGCTTTGGAAGCGACCAATGCATCTGTCTTCAAGTACTACATCCATGACCTATCTGACCTTATTGATGTAAGTGCTTAAAGCTGAGGGCCTGAGGGCACCTCTTTTCTGGTTTCAGAATCCTCGTCAGACATTCCCTGATACTATTGTTCAGGAATCTGGTGCATTTTGAGAACAATTATGAAGACAGCAGCCATGATCCATCAGGGTGCTTGCCAAGCACCAAGTGAAATACTTCACACTTATCTCATTCAATCCTAACTGGAATTCTGGGAGGAAGGCATTATTATCTGTATTTTTACAGATTAACAGAGAGTTTAGATGACTTACTCAGAGTCAGTTAACAAATGACAGAGGCAAAATTTGCACCTAGGCCTGATGACTCAACCCAGGCTCATAACCACTACGCTCGTCTATCTGCCAGGAAATACTTTCTTCCTTTTTTTTTTTTTTTTTTTTTGAGATAGAGTCTTGCTTTGTCCCCCAGGCTGGAACGCAGTGGCCCAATCTTGGCTCACCGGAACCTCCGCCTCCCAGGTTCAAGCTATTCTCCTACCTCAGCCTCCCCAATAACTGGGACTACAGGCATGCATCACCATGCCCAGCTAATTTTTGTATTTTTAGTAGAGACAGGATTTCACCATGTTGGCAAGGCTGATCTCGAACTCCTCACCTCAGGTGACCTGACCTCAGGTAATCCACCTGCCTCAGCTTCCCAAAGTGCTGGGATTACAGCTGTGAGCCACTGCACCCGGCCTAGGAAATACTTTCTTACATCAGCTTCTCTTGCACAGAAGTGAGTGGCAAGAACTTAACTAAAGAGTTACAATGCCGTACCTTACGTTTGTATAGCATTTAAGATTTCTCAGTGTTATTTCATTTGATTGTCACATCACCATTATGGGTAAGCATTGCTGTCTCCAGTTGCTGGACAGGGAAGCTCAGGGTCCAGAGGACTACGAGACTCACCTGTCCAAGGTTATGCTGCAAATTAGGGTCCTGTCAGAAAGGTACCCAGCTTCCCCTGACATCTGGCAAATTTTTTCAAAGGTGATTGAGGAAAGTGGTTAATAGGCACATGTGTTTTGCAAGGGGCAAGCCCAGGGATAAGCTTTTTGTTTTTTGCCTGTGAGGTATTCTTGGCCTTGTTTTTCTTGCTGCTTCCCCTTACAGTTGAGTCTTACAAACCTTCTCACCTACAGACTCCAATCTGGCCCAGGTCCTGAGCCACACCTAAGTGAAGCTCTGTAATTACACCCTTTCTCACCTCTCCTTCCAGTCATCAAAGTGAGGCATCTGGAGCCAGCCAATTTAGCAACCCAGTCTCTGGGGCTTCAAGTGTATCTCGTCTCTGAGGCCTGCCATTTATTTCAAGGTCTTGGTGGCAGCAGTTGGGCTTTGCAAAACTTTGGCCAGACCACTCATGCTTTCCTGCCTTGGTTTCTCCACAAGCAAACCTGCCACACCTCATAGCATCATATGGGGTTTGGGTCCAAGTCTTGCTGTTATATCACTACCTGGGTCATCTAGGCTTGTCACTGAATTGTTGTGGAACCCAGCTTTGTTTCCTACCCGACTCCCAACCTCCTCTAGCCAACTGAAGAACTGGACTAATTCCCTGGTATTGAAATCTGGCCTCACGTAAGAGTTGCTCGGGGAACTTCTCTGAAATACAGATTCCTGTCTCCCTTTAGCTGAGGATTTTTGGTTCAGTAGATTTCAGCCACTTAATGCCCTAGGTGTCATTGTCTTGCTGGGTTAGTGGAGCCTTGCTCCCTGTTCTGGTACCTCTTTGCTCTCTCTGCTTGTTGATGACAATCTGAACACTGTCCTTCAATGGAGGTCAAAGCCCTAAACAAGATCCTTTCTTCTCCTCAGGGTTGGAGCTCCTCATTGTTGGGAGAGAGGCCTGTTCTCAGCATGAGGAAGAGAATCTATTCTTTCTTGTGCACAATTTCTGCTATTTATCTCGCATTTGGTAAAAATTCAGACTGTATTGTCTGCCACACCTCTACTGTTGGTTAGCCCTCTTCTCTTTTTTTGTACTCAAGGCAACTTCCCTACCTTTTTCACCAAAATGCTGATCTCAGGGGAAGGGAGGGGCTACTGCTGTATCAGCCACAACCTTTGCAATCCATAGATTCTCCATCAGGTATAAGCAAGTGTTTTAAAATCAGTCCAAGAAGCAAGGTATTTTGTACCTTGTTTTCATCATTTAAAAAAAAAAAAGTCTGTTAAGAGCCTGATTTCACAGGATGTGGTGTGACATGCCATTGAAAAAGAGGCTGCCTTAGTACTTGGCAGGGTGTGGGTCTATCACCGGGATCAAGAGGCTACATAGGTAGTAATAAAGTTTCTCATGTTTCTTTGCTGCTGTTTTGGTTGTGTCTTGTTTTATTTTGTTGGTTGGTTGGGTTTTTGTTGTTTTTCCTGGGATGAGGACACATTCATTATTTTTTTAAAAGTTGTATTGTTCTGCTCTATAAACGTTCAGTAAATATTTATTTAGGGAGAAGCCACGTGCTCAGTATCAGGGGTAAAAATGGAATATAGTAGTTCTTGCACTAGAGTATTCATAGACTGTAAGACAGCATTTTTCAGACCATCAGTGAGATCCCTTAGGGAAATCAGGAAATCACTTTTATTGGTTTAATCTGTGGTTTCAAATGAATAGATGAAAGAAAGAAAATATTAGAGTACATCACATTGGTAAGATTATGTGAAACTTTTATGTTAGATGTGTATGTACACACTTGTACATCCTATCGGGGGGGGTGTGACAATAGACGATGTGTTTCTTATTGTGAGTTGGGAGTCAAAAACGTGCTTGTGAGCCGTTGTACTATGAGCAGAGAAAGATCTCAGTCTCCTCTGTTAAGTTCTGTGAGAGCAGGAACCAAGAGTTTTCTTTACCTTAGTAGCCTCCAGTGCTTAATATATAGCTGAGCACATAGTGTGTTTACTGAAGGAAGAAAGGAATAGAAAGAGGAGGATGATCATCTAAGCTAAGATTGGTTTTTCTTTTTGTACCTTTCAATATTGTTTTGAAGTATAATTTACATACAGTAACTAAACTTAAGTGTTACGGTTTCAAGAGTTTTGACAAATTTGTACATCTTTGTGACCTACATCAAGATATAGAATAAATATTTTGATAATAGATATATTTCCATTGCCTCAGAAGGTTTCTCTTGTCTCTTCCCAGTCAGTCCCCCACCCCAAGGCAACCACTGTTACGATTTCTTTCACCATAAATTAGTTTTGCCCATTGTAGAACTTCATAAAGATGGGATTATCCTTTTTTGTGTCTGGCATCTTTTGCCCAGCATGATTAATTTCATCCATGTTTTTGCATGTATCAGTAGTTTCTTACTTTTTCTTGCTGATCTATGCAATAAAAAGGGCCAAAAGGATGCAGTTAGAGCAGGACTAAGTGAGGAGCCTGGGATATTGGCATCCTGATCTTAACATTATCCATTACTTGCTTTAAGACATGGGATGAATCCTGTTTCAGTCTATTGCCATCTGTGTCATGTACACCCTTCTGCCTCCTTCCTAGTCGTTTTGAAGCCAAATATGTGCATAAGGCATTGAGGATAAGTGAAAAGAAGTTATTTTTGTCGATGCCATTACATTGACCAAGGACTAGCCTCCAAATTCTTTTATAGTATAGTGTAAGATTTAAACTTCAGACTGTAGGAATCCAGTTGAGGCTTCTGCCACACTAGGGAAACCTTGACTTCAAGCCAAAAAGACGTTCTGAGCTCAATTGATAGCATTTAAGAATGGCAGGCTCACTGGTATGTACTTTTGCTCCCCCATATTCTTCTGGCTCTCTCAACCCAAGAGCAGATGGATGAATGAAGAACAGGGCATTGTCTTCATGCATAGCTGGAGTGTTGTAAGTGCCGTGTACATGTATAGAAAGTCTGTGACACCATGTGCACCCACATCAGACATGAGGGAACTTGGCTGTTTCAGTAAGAAATGTCATTAAGGACAGTTCTTTTTCTCTTCTGTGGGAACTTGAAGTGGGTGTTGTGAAACAGCCATTTTTCCTTTCCAGGCCTTCTGGAGTCTCTGGGTGAGGATATCAGTTGGGAAAGGGTTAATGAGCTATCAACTCAAGTCATCATACATCTGGATGGGCTGTCATTAAATTCTTACAAAAATTTGATTTCCCCTGAGAGATTATTCATCAAACATTTATATAACCCAGAAATGGCCAGGGGAGCCCAGCGTGGCCACAGAACTCATCAGAAGCCATGGAAAGCCTGCTTTGTCCCCATTGTGAGCAAAATAATGTGCTTCCTCTACTTACTGGTATTCTCCTTGGAAAAGGATGAAATATTCAAATCTCATTTACCTAACTTTGCCAGATATTGCTTCTTCGCTAACTGCTTGGTTTCTGGCTGTTCCCCTACAGGTATGTAGATAGTCAAGACTCTGTAAAACCTCTTCTGAATCTGCCTGGTTGGCTAGAGGTGTAGAGGAGCCAGGGGCATATTGTGACTCAGACCCTCACTCATTGGCACAAAGAACCTACAGAACAGTTATATAAATAGAGAGAGTGCACCAGCCTGGGAAAACTCCCAGCCTCCCTTTGGCCATAGAGTGAGCAAAACAGAAGGCTTCACTGGCCTCATCTACCCACTTGACTTAGGTCAGTATTCAGCCTAAGTGCTTTATTTCCTGAGAGGCTGGAATCTGTACTTGTGGCATCAGTCAGTCAACTGAAATTTAAGTGCCTACTGTGAGCAAGGCCTAATGCTGAGGGATGTAAAGAAGGGTGAGAAGGTAGTCTGGTTGGGGTGATATGACATGGCAAGTCATAGAATGAAGAAGTGTATTCCTTGTCATATGAAAGCTGCAGATTAGTGTGGTTCTAAGTAGAGGCTAGGGTCATTAGAGTCCAGGATTGCAGGGTTGGCTGGCTTCCCAGAGGCTGAGAATTTAATTTGGATCTTGAAGATCTGGTCCAATTCCAACAGGTGAGAGGCGTAGGAAACATTTAAGGAAGAGACATTCTGGGAGCTGAAGGGCAGAGGTCAGTGGATTTGGAGCTCTATTAGTATTTTTTTAAAGTGTCTACATGGTACTAAATATATGTAAATATATTGCCTGTTAGCCTACAACAACCTGTGAGGCTGGTGTTATCCTCATTTGAGGCCCAGAGGGATTAAGTAGCTTGCTTATGGCCATATAGCTGATTTGAAGCTTAATACTATACCCTAAATAGAGAGTATTTCGTTGGATTAGAGCAGATGAATCTGAAGAAGAAAATAAAGGGAGTTGATGTTGGATGGATAGATTGAAGACAGATTACAATTTGTTCTGGCTGTTGGACCTTGCTCAAATTATTTAACTTCACTGAGCCTCAGCTTTCGAGCCTGGAAAATTAAGATAATACCAACCTCATTGGGGTTATTATGAGGATTAAAATGTAGAGTGTATATAAAGGACTTAGCACATGGACTGACGTATAGTAAGCATACTTAGTGAAATAGAAGCATTTTTTAAATTTCAAAACTGAGGAAGGTGGATTTTACCTTGGGGAAAAAAATGAGAGGTATTTTAGGTTCTTCAACAGGTAAGTGCCATAATTAAAGTCACATTTTAGGACAGTGAAGCAGACAGCACTGGTGTAACACAGTAAGGGTATGAATAGGGGTAGAGGTAGTGAGAATGGAGAGGAAAGGGAAATTACCAAAAATGGGTAAAGGTTTTTTGAAGGGTAACTTTTCTCTCCCACATTTACCCCCTGCCCACACCCCCTCCACCCACACACATACACTCTGTGGGCCGTGTTACTTCTGTTCATTAGACTTATAGGCACAGAGCTCATCAACAGGGTCTACATAGAGCTAGTCAGGAATGTTTACAGGTTCAAGGGCAGCCTGGTGAGACCAGCAGCATCTCCCAGAGGGCCTGTGCACGTGCAGTGTCCTAATCAGCCGCTTTTGTCTAGCTTCCATTTGCTCTTCCCTCCCAACTGAATTTAATGTCTTTCCATCCTCTGCCTCTAGTTAAGCTGTAACTGCTGTTATTCCACTGCAGCCAGGCAGCTGCCAGGGCCTGTTGGCACTGAACCCAGAGCCCAGCCCAACTGATGCTCTCACTGAGCTTCTTGTCAGATGCCGGGAAAGAGGAAGCACATCATAGGCCTTTTCTTCCCCAATAGTAGCTGCTTCCAATGCGATCATGATGAGAGGAAAAGGCTGTGGGGAGAGTTAATTTGATGCTTGCTTGTGCAATGAAATGGCAATCAGGCAGATGGCCTTACTCTATGCATGGATTCTTCTCTGATGTTTCTTCTCAGGACCTGGACCTCAAAGTTGCTTAAGCAATAGGGAGGATGATGGATGACCAAGGGATTGGGATCTCTGGGTCCTTGGGTAGGGATGGGGAATATTATCACAGAGTTACAGAATGCCATTGCTGAAGAGGGCCTTAGGGATTACATTTGGTCCAAGGATTTTCAGACTTTTCTCTAACAGAAGAATTATTTCTTCAAAGCAGACCTTACATAGAATCCCTAAATATTAAATAGAAAAAAGAGCAGGGTTCGCTTGGTTGAAGGAGGAATGGAAGACTCCAAGTCCTAGTAGTTGGGTTGTCTTTTTACCCACTTCTCAAGGGCAGCTTCAGTGCCGGCTCTGGTCTACTGCTTGAAAGCCACTGGCCTGGCCAAATCTGTTCATTTTACTATGGAAGAAACAGGTTTAGAGAAGGGGAGTGGCTTTTCCAAGGTTGCTTGATTCTGCGCCAGTGCTTTTTTTATACAGTTGCCTCTTTCATACCATTTTCGTTTTGCATTTTGTTGTAAAAAATCAGAATCCTTTACATGGCATGAATTTTTCCAGTAACACTTATGCGTAGAGCTTTTTAGTCTTGTAAATGCTATTTCTGTAGTGCAGGGGCATCTGTTGTCAGATGCCAGGAAGGAGGAGGCATGTCAGTAAACCTTAGTCTACAGCTAAGGCCTATCCTAGAATGTTGGGAGTTGGTGGGAATGATGACCCACAGAGTCAGCTCCCTATTCTGTCCTTCTCCCATCTAGAGTTGAGCTTGCATACATTAGCTGCTGTTGCAATACTCTGCTTTCAGAACCCTGAAATGGCCTGGCTTGGTTGCTGTATAGTGATTTAACCACAGTAACCCTCAGTGAGTGGCAGGTTGTATTTTTATTGTTGAATTTTGTTATAATGGCAACCCCAGATAAACCTAAAAATGAAAGAGGATTCTCTTTAACTCTCAATTCTTCTCATGTTTATGAAATAGCACTTAATTAAATAATGTCATTTAATCTTATGAATCTTCTTCCTCCCAACCACCTCACGGCCCTCTAGGGTGTGTTTAACCATTGAATTGGGAATCAAGAACTGAGAACTCTCACCCAGGCCTTGGAAGTCAGAATGTCAGCCCTCTTCCCACTACACAGCCAGGCTTATTGATGTGGTCAGATCTGCCCTCAGGACCACCCTCCGTTTCCACCAAGCCTTGGGGCTGTCCATGGTGTGCTTATGTGCCTTCTCCTTCCCACAGCAGTGTTGTGACTTAGGCTACCATGCAAGTCTGAACCGGGCTCTACGCACCTTCCTCTCTGCTGAGTTAAACCTGGAACAGTCGAAGCATGAGGGTCTGGATGCCATCGAGAATGCAGTAGAAAACCTGGATGCCACCAGTGACAAGCAGCGCCTCATGGAGATGTACAACAACGTCTTCTGTCCCCCTATGAAGTTTGAGTTTCAGCCCCACATGGGGGATATGGTGAGGCCCTCTCCCTGTACCTCCACCCTCAAGGGGCTTGAGTGGACTTGTCTAGATTCATTACACAGAAGCCACATTATTTTGGGGTGGGAGAGGCCTGGGCCCAGCTTCTTGTCAGGTGGGTGAGGCATATTCCACTTACTGAGCAAACACTTAGTGAGTGCATGCTGTCAGACACTCGGGCTTGGCTGCAGACATGGGAGATTAAAGCCCTTGGGGAGCTTACAGTCTGGGGAATAAGGTCGCTAAGGGGAGAGTTATAACTATGCACAGAGAGGGGCATCCAAAGGGGCCCAGCAGGATCAAAGAAGGTGAAAAACAGCAGGTGTATTCTAAAAACTACCAACAGTTCAGGATGGTGAAAGGAAAGTGAAGGAGGGGAGCGCTCCCAGTGGTGAGGCTAGAAGAAATGAGAGCTGAAGTGGGGCCACATCCTAGAGGCTTTAGTGGAGAAGCGACAGCTAGGCAGGGAATGTTGGGATCTTTTGGCATTTGGCAGAGTTCTGAATAATCTTATTCTCCTGAACTTAGAAGACTGTGATGAAGTGTATAGTTTTGCTTGGGTATTGAACAAAAAAGAATGGGTACCTGCAGGAAGGAAAGGAGCTAAGATGCCATCCCAAAGGCCTGATGCTGGTTGCCCAGACAGGGGAGCATGAACATGGGGGCCTTCTTTTGGACTCTTCACCGCCAGTGACTAGAATAAGAAGGGCCTAAATACACTAAAGTGAGAGGCAAGAGAAGCTCCCGGGTTTTCATCGTTCTGAATCTTTTGGTTCCACTTGTGTTGTTGTGTGTACGAGCCAGAGTGAACCTCATTCCTGTGGGTAGGAGCCACCATTTCACCTATTGGTGAAATCAGAAGGAGGTTGTATAGGCTTATGTGATAGAAAAGATCAAGATGGACCTTTGAGTATAGTTGGCTTTAGGAGGAGGAATTTTACCAAGACACTGTTTTGCTGTCTCTGCACTACTTCCTGTGTGTTAGCTCCATTCTCAGACAGGTCATTCTCCCATGGAGGCAAGGTGACTGCATTTCCAGCCTTCCCTGGTAGGTTGAAATCTAGTGGAAAGAGTCTCTGCCTCCCTTCTCAAAGCCCCCACAAAGTTTCATGTGTCTCTGGTTTTGATTGGGTGAAGTGCTTATGCCTGGGTCCATGCAAAGCACATGGCCTGAGCTGTGGAGTGGGAGGTTCCCCTCGCTAAGGGTAGTCAGACCAAAGCTACCAAAAGAAGGAGGAGTGGACGCCAGGGGACCAAATAACAGCAACATGTGTGCTCATCAGGAATGATGCTTCTCTCAAGATTAGCATCCAGACTCTAGAAATCTCCGCTCCAGAATGACAGCTGTGGCAGTGGAACCAGAGGATTTGCTGTCGTCAGTCGGCCTCTATGGAGAGTGAGACACTGTCCTAGAGACAGAAATGTGGAGTTGATTTCCTTTCTTTCCTTCTTGGGGAAAATCAAACCATTTACAGTTCATTTCCATTGCTGTGACTTAGGAAATGTCAGTGTCTGAACAGATGGAGAAGTGAGATGATAGCATGTGCAATTAGAATTGGGGGAAGGGGTGTCACCAAGCCTCAGGAAGTCCCATTCTTCACCTGCCCTGGCTTCTGGTCAAACTTGCCTTCCAAGCCCCTTCTCCGGCTGTCACTGAGATTCCTTCCCAGGGATCAGTGGAACTTGGGGACCAGCTGAGTGGAATGATACATTTTCTGGTGTTAGTGACTGAGTTGCCTTCTGAGCCAAACAGCTTGTCTCCATAAAGGAGGATTCCAGATGCTGGGTGCTCAGGCCCCCACCTCCCCCTGTCAGTGTCTTATTTCCATACTCCAGAGCGCAGCTGAAGTGTATTACCTTGCACCCCGGTAGCGAACCACTGCCAAAGCATGCATCATCATCAGCTCTGCTACTTCTTAAAGGGACAGGCTTGGAGGTGGTTTTTCCTTCCCTGATTCCTCTCTGCTAGGTCTGGGTTACTTTAAAAATCAATAGCTCACTCTTCTGCTGGGGCGCTCTCTTTATGTGATATAGCTGATCAGTGGCTGAGCCAGGCAGGGGCCAGGACCAGTTCAGGAGCTTGTGAAGGTTCTGCATTCTAGCCTAGCCTTCGTATGAGTGAAAATAAAAAGAGATGAGAGGGTGGGTCATTCTTGGCCTCTGCAGCCAGTCTGTCCCCATCAGTGTGGGTTGTCTGCAGATTGTGGTGGCAACAGGAGGGAGCTGCCTGCAAGTCGTTGGATTAGGGCCAAAGATCGGGTGGCATTTTGACCGGAAGCCTTGAAATTGGCCAAGGCCCCACACTAACTGGTGTTCTGGGGTGCGCAGCATATGAATTGATGCCAAGTGCTCTCAGATGTACTAGGAGGAGGTACTTGGCTCCATTTTTGGTGCCCTCAGAGGCTGTGGGACTCTGGATGCCTGACTGGTGACATCAGGCAGCCAGAGAATTTCACTCTTGGCACTAACCGGTTCTGGCCACTGAGCTTTCTCCATTGTGTCTGCTTATCCAAGAGTTAGAGTGAAGTCAGCTCTCTTCAGATCTGAGAGCTGGCTCAGACCAGCCTCTCAGCTGGGGGAGGAGGTCAAGTCAGTTGGGAGCTTAAAAGCCAATGGAGGAAAAGGTCAAGTCCCAGCCCCCTCCATTTGAAGAGAGGTTTTGTCTTTTCAAGCAAGGGAATGGTCTGTGGGCATGTGAATGTGCCCACTCGTTGCTGAGGAGGAAGGAGGCCATTTCTATCCAGATGTCTCTCTGCAGACAAGAGGCTAAAGGACGAACGGTAACAAGGTGACAGGAGCTGTCTCCACATGGGTCCTGCCTCCCAACTCTCTCAGCCTTCTGCTCCTCATCTGTCATCCAGGGAACTGTGGATGACCTCATCCCATAACCACATCCCCAACAGGAGACAGTGGAGCAGCCATTCCTTCACACAGGGGAAAGCTAATTGGCAATAATCCTTGTGGGAAAGGCAGACTCCTCTCTTACAGCTCTAGGGAAGGCCTGGGGTAAAATGATGGCTCTTTGGAAAATGCCAAGCTCCTTCAGATTCCATACCCTCTCGGGCCCTCTAGCATAGGCGACCAACTTGTTTCTGGTTTCACGCTTTCTCATTGAATCAGAGCTGTCATGCATGGCCTGGATTTATAAACACATGCTGGCTGCCAGCAGCGGCAAGTTAGCCTCCTGACCCACTTCTCTCCTGCTTTCACTCTGATGTATGAAGGGGGATGAGGGAGGGGCCAGAGAGGTGGCCACTTGGACTTTCGGCAGGAAATATTCGCTGTGCCAAAGCATTGTGTTTCTGGAGCTGGGGCTGCCTGAGGCACTCTTCTCTAGCCTCCTCAGCCTTCCATGGAGCTGCAGACCGTACATAGACCTACCCCTGCCGGGCTCCAAACAGATCCCCCTACCCATTCCTTTCATGTACTCTTTGGTCCTGGAAGAGGCTCACACAAGTTGGCTTTGGATTTTGCTTCAACATAGAAACCACGAGCCTTATACCTTGAATATGGGTAGTTTCATTGCCAGTAATGGGAACTCTGGAACTGCCAAGGGGACTGTATCCTCTTTCTGACCTGGTGTTGCTTTCTTTTGTTAGGCTTCCCAGCTCTGTGCCCAGCAGCCTGTCCAGAGTGAGCTGGTACAGAGATGCCAACAACTGCAGTCTCGCTTATCCACTCTAAAGATTGAAAACGAAGAGGTGAGTTTCCTCCTTAGGAGGCTCAAAGCCACACTCTGAGTTTCCCTGTTGAAACTTTTGCTGCTGCCCGTCTGGGAGCAGGTGGAAGGAGCATGCAGAGAATGTCCGGGCGGCCGCAAACATTTCCTAGCCAAATGTAGGCTTGGACTTTCCCCCTCTGCTACATCCTGCCCTTGAACTCCAGGAAGTTGCTCTTGCATTGCCAAAGGTTGTGCTCTATTTTGAGCTTTTGCAAAATGCTTTTTTTTCCCCTCTACACATTTAATCAAAATGGCACTTGGCAGCTGTGTGAACAATATTGTGTCTCTGAAACCACCTCCTCATGCCTAGCTTTGTCTAGCATGTTCAAACAAACAGAGGCCTTTGACTTTGACACTTCAAACATCTCCATCCTCTTAGGAAAGGGTGAGTTTCTTCTGGGCTCAGTGTATTTGCTTTCAAAAAGCAGTTCAAAAGGGCAGGTGATCCAGCTTTCTGTTGAGCTCAGATGGCTTCTTACCTTGTGTCTCAGTAAGTCTTACTTTCCGCAGGAAGATCAGGAAGAAGTAGGGATAGGTCACTTAGTTTGCAAATGAGCAAACAAATTCATCAGTTTATTGAAGGTCATGAAACAGAACCTCGGGCTTTGCAGTGCTAGGCCCATCACACATTTTAATTAGCTGTTTGTATGAGGGGGTTGGTTTAGATATATTTTATCCTCTTTCCCTTAACACTTCTATTATAATATTGCTATATAATATTATAATAATGCTAATGTTAAATTGTAAAAGTAAACATTAAAATATAATATATAATCTTGCTATATGATATAAAAATGCTAATATTAAATTTTAAAAGTAAACATTAAAAGATCTGGGTCAAGTACATAGCATGAAGAGTTGTAGTGGCTTTTAGGTTTTCACTGTAGAGAGTATCATGCTGTAGCAGAGTCCATGTGATGTTTACCTCTCACTTAGCACTGTCCAGTGGGAAGCAGAGCTGCACATTCTGATGGCATCCTCTGGCCTTCCCCAGCCCACTCCCTTCAAGCTTCTCCATCACCTGCTGTTTTACAACCCACCCTTCATGCATCCTGTTGACCCTTGTCGTGGCAGGTAAAGAAGACAATGGAGGCCACCCTGCAAACCATCCAGGACATTGTGACTGTGGAGGACTTTGATGTGTCTGACTGCTTCCAGTACAGCAACTCCATGGAGTCCGTCAAGTCCACAGTGTCTGAAACCTTCATGAGCAAGCCCAGCATTGCTAAGAGGAGAGCCAACCAGCAAGAGACAGAGCAGTTTTATTTCACAGTAAGGGAGCACTATGGCTTTTAAAGAGCGTCAGCATGCAGTGCAGCACTCAGGGAGATTTGGAACTCAGAGTCCTTGTTAAGTGTCTGAAGGACAGGCATTGAATATCTTAGATATGAATGTGGGCATACTCAGAGTCCATCCCTACACTTAAAGGTGCAAGCATTTATAAGTTGTGTATGTCTAACAGGGATCCTCCCAAGAAAAAGGATGCTCCCAAGTATACTACTCAGAAGATTTTCTTTTTTAAGAAATTTTTAACTAGCTAGTAGGCTTTCACTGGAAAGTTTCCTTCTCAGGCACAGGGGATCCTGAAAGGGGAACTTCATCTTTTAGTTCTTGGAAAGTACATACAAATATTCATGATAACACATGTTTTGTTTTTAAAAATCTATAATCTTTTCTAGGCAATATGATGACATTATTTTATAACTTTCAATGTTGGGAAACTATTTTTTCTAATTATTGCTAAAACTTAAAGGATGGGTTATATGCAGCATTACTATTTTGCACATAATTCCAAAACATCGTATTTTCTTATTCATGTATCTCTAGTCGTCTTTTAGACAGTTGGAGCCTTTTATTCCTTTTTTTTTTTTAAGTATTGTTAACAGTCCTTTGGAAGTCCGCTATTGGTCTTTGGTGCTGCTTTTTAATAAGTGAGTTATTTTGAGCTTGCCAAGTAGGATCTATTGCCTGGGCTAAAATTTATTTCCTAATCTTCTGATGACCAAGAAAGGAAAAATTAAGTTTGCAGATGTGAGATGAAATATAGCCAGTGAATATGCATACTGATTCTGAATGAAAGGAATTAACTTTTCAGTCAAGAAACAGTCTGCATGCAGTAAATTGAATTTTTCCTGCAACTGGAGTGATTTGTTTAATTATTCTTTGAACACTGCCTTTTCTGCATTAAGAACACTGAAGATTTGCTAACTTTTTTTTAAAGAAATCTGTTTTTTTAATTAAGCTCAGACTTCCTCATATTTTTTATCCTAGAGAAAACTGCTAAAAGGGAATGATGTATCAGTACTATTCTTCTAAAACAACTTTTAAAAAATGATTATACAAAGCCACATATGCTCATTATATAAAATTTAGAAGCAAAAGAAAGGAAATAAAAATTGTCCGTAATTCTACCAGCTAGAGATAATGGTGTTAGAATATATTCCTTTCTAATCTGTTTTCTATACGTGTACAAACACATATGTGAGCACATATTTATAATTTTATTCTAAAAAATAGGATACTGCTGTACATATTGTTTTACAATCTAAGTCATATAATTATAATATTCTTTAAGCATACTTCTGAGTAAAATATTAAAACCAATACAAAAAAATAATAGAATGGCATTTTAGCTCATTCATTGATTTTTGTAAAATATTTAATACACTCCGTGGTTTGTAGTTTGCGTTCAATAAATGCTAAAACTTTATCTTCACCATCATCATTAATTTATTTATTAATCATTATTAAATTATTCATTGATCAGTTTTTGAGGATTTACTATTGCCAGACGCTGTGCTACAAGCTGGGAATGCTGAGAGTATAAGATAAAGAGGGAAATGATGGGGGATGGGTCACGTAAAGGGAGAACTTCCATTTTTACTTCATATATATCTGAACAGTTAAAATAGGTTGATGTTTGTAGTTTAAAAAATGTAAAAATGCATACATGCACTAGTGCATGAATGGCAGCCAGGATGAGTGGAGTTGGGGAAGCATCACACACAAAGTGACTTTTGTGTTTGATCTTGAAGAATAAGCGAACCAGGCAGGGAGTCGGGGAGGAGAATCGCATTCCTTGAGGAAAGAGCAGCATGTGGGAAAACAAATGCACGCAATAACCTGGCTCACACGTTAAGATAACTTTCTGACTATAATGAGGGATGTGTCGCTGCCCCAAGCTTCATTATCTAAGGAGCTTGTTGAACACTCTGTAGAGGCTTTTAATAATAGGATTGTTTAGCTGGTCTGTCTGGACAGCTTAGATATAACACTATTTAAATGACCCAATCTCATTATATTGTGAAGATTTCCATTTTTTAGGTTAAGTAAGAAATTTTGGACCTAAAAATCTTGAATTTTAAGACAGTCGTTGTCAGAATTGCTTTTTGGCTTTAAATGAATTCTATAACATTTGTATTCTAAGTTGACCTTTAGTAAAAGCAGGAATGGCCGTATTCAAACTGGTGACCTCGCAAATTCTGCCCACCCTTTCACTTTCTGTCTCAATACACTGATGTCCTCTAATCTATTTCCTGTCTTATGTGGTGGCCCTAGTGCCACTTATCAAAATTGTGTGCAAATTTCCTTGGCTAACAGGAACAGTTTTTGTCTGGGCTTGTCTAGCAGTGGGATTCTGTGCAAGTTCATCATTTTTGTGACTGGTACTTTGCATCAGATGATTTAATTTCATGATAAAAGGAGCTTTTTGGGGTGGTGAAATAGACATTTATGGAAAATGGGATACCCACATTAAGCAGAGTGACTACCTGTTTACCATACAACCCACACAAAGCCAATACAACTACAGATGTGTTTTCTTTAGTCTGTTGCCTCTGCAAACATTGCCCGTGTGTTTCCCTATGCCCTTCAAAAACATCAGAGCAGCACATCCTGGAAGATCCTATCTTTTGGAAGGTTAGGAAGCAGTCTCTTGTCACCGCTTGACTCCTGGGTGGTGTGCCTAGTGACCAAGAGGGCTGCTAAGAAAGCTTTCTGACCACTTATGGCTCTCATTGGACTGATTTGCCCAGATGACATCAATTGGGAATGTGAGGCATGACCTGTAAAGATGAGTTGCTTGCAGGAGTCTCAGGAAAATAATTGTGGAGTGAAGAAACTTGAAGCGATTTTTTAAAATTACCTAACCCAACCTTCTTATTTGAAAAATTAGAAAAATAAATAGGCCAGACATGGTGGCTCATGCCTGTAATCCCAGCACTGTGGGAGCCTGAGGCAGGTGGGTCTCTTGAGGTCAGGAGTTCAAGACCAGCCTGGACAACATAGTGAAACCCCGTCTCTACTAAAAATACAAAAATTAGCCAGGTGTGGTCATGGGCGCGTATCACAGGACAGTATCACAGCTACTCAGGAGGCTAAGGTGGGAGGACCACTTGAACCCAGGAGGCAGAGGTTGCAGTGAGTCAAGATTGTGTCACTGCACTCCAACCTGGGTGACAGAGTAAGACTCTGCCTTAAAAGAAAGAGAGAGAGAGAGAGGGGGGCGGGGAGGGAGGGAGGGGGGAGAGAGAGAGAGAGAGAAAGAGAGAGAGAGAGAGAAAGAGAGAAAGAAAGAAAGAAAGATTAAAAAATAAATAAATCTGGCTGGGTGCGGTGGCTCAAGCCTGTAATCCCAGCACTTTGGGAGGCCGAGACGGGCAGATCACGAAGTCAAGAGATCGAGACCATCCTGGCTAACACGGTGAAACCCTGTCTCTACTAAAAAATACAAAAAACTAGCCAGGCGAGGTGGCAGGCGCCTGTAGTCCCAGCTACCTGGGAGGCTGAGGCAGGAGAATGGCGTAAACCTGGGAGGCGGAGTTTGCAATGAGCTGAGATCCGGCCACTACACTCCAGCCTGGGCGACAGAGCGAGACTCTATCTCAAAAAAAATAAATAAAAATAAGTAAATAAAATAAATAAATCTGCCGGGCGTGGTGGCTCATGCCTGTAATCCCAGCACTTTGGGAGGCCAAGGTGGGCGGATCACCTGAGGTTGGGAGTTTAAGACCAGCCTGATCAACATGGAAAAACCCTGTCTCTACTAAAAATACACAAAATTAACTGGGCATGGTGGGACATGCCTGTAATCCCAGCTACTTGGGAGGCTGAGGCAGGAGAATCGCTTGAACCCGGGAAGCGGAGGTTGCAGTGAGCCAAGATCACGCCATTACACTCCAGCCTGGGCAACAAGAGCGGAACTCCATCTCCATCAATCAGTCAATCAATAAATCCAGAGAGAATGGGTAGCTCACAAAAGCTGGACCCACTGCTCTGATTACTGGGTCTCTGGCCACAGGCTGCTTCTCTACACGCTGTGGAAGAAGCAGAGGTGAAGGGAAGGGCTCAGGAACAGCTCAGCAACTTTCGCCTCTTATTTGCCCTCAGTGGTGACATGTTTCCTGATTTTCTTGGCTTTGTGTTTATTGCTTATCTTCTATAACACATAGTTCAGCAATGTCTACTCTTTACCCGTTGCCTTTTTTATTGTGATTGTTAAAAATCAGTATTTTTAAAGGATGCAAATATTTAAAAGGGTATACAGGAAAACCTACTATAAAGTTTCTTTTCATTCCTGACTCCTCTTTCCCCTCCCCTCTGCTGGTGGTTGAAACCAGTTTCTTCTGTGTCCTTCCAGAGATACTCTGCATGGACAACAACTGACGTATCTGTAAATACCCTTTAATGCAATAAATTACATTAGAAATGTAATGAAAGAAAATGGAAGTAGATATAGAAGTATACCACTTATACCATTCTTCACTTTTTTAACATTATTTGTCTTGGATCTTATTTTTATGTTAGTCCAAAAAGATCTGCCTCATTTTTAAATAGCTGGACAGAATTCCACGGTATGAATATGCCATCATTTGTTTAGCAAATTCCCTCCTCACAGGCAGTGATGCTCGCTGTTTAGCCAAGGTTTACCAAAGCTTTATAAGGCTGGCATTTTCCTAAGTATTTCCTTTGTTTTTTGGAGCCCGAGCCTCGCTCTTGTTGCCTAAGAGCCCAAGGCTGGAGTGCAATGGCGCAATCTGAGCTCGCTGCAACCTCCGCCTCTCAGGTTCAAGCGATTCTCCTGACTCAGCCTCCCAAGTAGCTGGGATTATAGGCACCCACCCCCACCCCCAGCTAATTTTTTGTATTTTTAGTAGAGACGAGGTTTCACTATGTTGGCCGGGCTGGTCTCGAACTCCTGACCTCGTGATCTGCCCTCCTCAGCCTCCCAAAGTGCTGGAATTACAAGCATGAGCCACCACACCCAGCCTAAGTATTTCCTTTTATAGGAAGTTGGAGAATTAGGTTATTGTATGGGGATAGAGCAGTGAAGGGGTTAAGGATCATGGCTGATAAGGTAACAAAGCTAAACAGTCTGAATTCTTAGGGACAGGTTTAGAGAAGGTAATAGAAGAGGAGGCAATGCCTTGGCCACTGGGGCAATGAGCGACCACTAGACTTGGAACTTGTGGTCTGAGATCTTTTTATCTTGGTATTTTCTTGCAGGCCCTTGGTAAACGTGTGCTGGCGAGTACAAATGAGTGAATGCCCCTGTGCTGTCAATTAAACTGGGGAGACATGCTCCATTTAAGGTTTACTTTATTATGTATTCTATCTGACAGCTGTTTCCTATTTTAAAAACTGACGGGGAGAAGGGGAAATGTCAGCATGCCTGCATGGTGGGGAAACAGCCACTATAATGACATCTGTATATCTCTGAGCATGGGCTGGGTAGGTGTACTAACTTTTCCTGCCTTACTGCAGTGGATACTTAGGGTCTTAGGTTCACGCAGATTAAATCCAAGGCATAAGCAACATCCAGTGAGTTTTATACCCCCATGGTAAGAGTGTATTTAAAGGGAAGAGGTTTTTAAAAATGAAATTTGAAAAGCATTCTAGTGCCTCTTACTACTTTTTTAAGGCCCAAAACCCTTCTGCTTTCATTCTGCTTTTATTTTAGCACAAAGCAAAGACACTTAGGGAAGGGATGCTTTTAGGCTCACTGAGGAGGTGATTCAGGTATAAGGAAGCCAGGCCCTGTGCTAATCACAGTAATGCTTATTATCCAATTTCATTCTCACCAACCTTGTGAAAAAAATATTCTCATTTTTCAGATGGAAAAACTAAGACTCGGGGTTAAATGATTTGCCCAAGGTTAGAAGAGTTAGTAAGTGGTAGGACTAGAATATTCCAACTCATGCTTTTTCATTGTAATGCAACTAAAGCATCTATCAAGGAGGGAAAGTGCAGAAAGAAAAGTTATTATATTAATACTTTTCAATAAACAAAACTCACTGCTGACAGTTAATATCCAATTAGGAATTATTAGGAAATGAATTAATGAGTCATAAAAACTGAGTTGAAGTTTTACAATGGCACTAAACAAAATGCCCAATAGACTCTTTGCCGCCCTTCCTACTTTTTGAAGAAATTCTCAGTTTTGATAAAGTGTGAAAGTTGTTGGGGGTGGGCACTGGTCAGACTGTGTTTTAGGAACTTGATTTTATTTTGGTGATACCTAGAATAAAATATTACCCGTTCTTTTGCTCCTTCATTGAGGAAAACCCCAGGTAGCCACTTTGATTTTGGGTGTTTGGTGAAGGAACGAAAAAGAATTACCTAATATTGGAACATGCCCTAAGTAAGGAAAGTGATCCTCGTTGCCCAAGGAAGGAATTTTGAGATTGGAGATTATAAGCATCCCTTTTCCTGGCCCCCCTCATCTCCAGAAATCATTAAAAACCACCTATTCTTCCCTTGCCTTCTTCAGCAGTCTCAGCTCCTTTCTCTGTGTGTCTGTCGAGCAGCAATAGAAGCCTTCTAACTCACTTCCACCAATTAAAGACAAGGTCACTTATCCCCAGCGAGTCTCTCATATGGATAAATGCTGACTTATGGGTGGTATGGGGGAGTGATAAATAAAATAACATGCCTGCAGACTCTGAGATGCCTTTACCTTTCCATACCTGGCTTACCTGGATGGAAACCTCCAACCATGGTTTCCACACCAGTATTAGGGATGCAGTTCATACCTTGACACAGTTATGATCCTTCAGGATTTAATGGAACCCGAAGAGGTAATCCGTCATACATCTTGACGAGATTGTTATTTATTTTAATGGTTCATCAAGTGACAGCCAGAGTTAACTAATGAATTGTGAACATGAATTTAAAAAATTGATTTCCGGAATCACAAGTAGTGAGAAGAAGGAATTTGCATCCATCTCCTTTGAGAACTGTAGCTGTTTTCTGAGCAGTCTGGTCTTGTTTTGAGGGTTACAGTTTCTTGGTGAATTTTCCTCATTAGGAAACCTTTAGCGTCTCCTGGGATAACCTTCCAAAGAGAGAGGCTTTTGAGGCTTGCATTGTTGGCAATTGATATTTCCTGAAGGCTTTCCACCTCTGGTCCCTAAAGTACTGTTTCAAATCCACAATTAGGCATTGGTTGGGGATTCGGATATTACCCCGGGAAGAATGACAGCAGGTGACCTGGCATCTGGAACAGATGGAAAAGGGAAGGTGACAACAGAGCCTCTTTCCTTGCAGATGTTCTTGTGCAAAAGCATAAAGGCACAGAGAGAACAGATCATGAATAAGGCAGTAGAAATGATTTGGAGTAAGATTTGGTTTTGGCTTGTTTTATTTTTAATTCAGTGAGTACGGGCACACTAGGGGCTTGGTTTGTGACTGCTGAGGAAGGGTCTACCCAGAGGAGAGTGAGACTGCTCATTCATTTATTCATCATGCATTTATTGAGTATCTGCTATCTGCTAGGTGTGGTACTATCAGGGGTGCAAAGAATAATAAATGGTCTCTGACCATAGGGAGGAAGCAGTCTGGAGAAAAAGACACATGAGTAATAAACCCTCTGTGACCGGACTGTATGAGAAGTGCTGTCATGGAGATTTGCATGGTACCCACAGGACCATCTGGGTGACCATGGGAGGGCTAGGCACTGCGTCCTAGAGAAAGCAGATTTTTCTTTTGTTTTTAAACTGAAGAGAAAGAATCAGATGCAAGCTCTTAGTTGAAAGTTCACATTGTACAGAAAAGTATAGAGTAAAAGTAACTCACATTTGTTGACTTTTCTTTTTTTGTTTGTTTTTTGTTTTTTGAGACGGAGTCTTGCTCTGTTGCTCAGGCTGGAGTGCAGTGGTGCAATCTTGGCTCACTGCAAGCTCCGCCTCCCAGGTTCAAGCAATTCTCCCGCCTCAGCCTCTCAAGTAGCTGGGATTACAGGCACTCACCACCACGCCCGGCTAATTTTTGTGTTTTTTGTTAGGGATAGAGTTTCACCATGTTGGCCAGGCTGGTCTCAAACTCCTGTCCTGAAGTGATCCATCTGCCTTAGCCTCCAAAAGTGCTGCGATGATAGGCCTGAGCCACCGCACGTGGCCCTGTTCACCTTTTCTTTCTATCACTCTTAATCCTAAGTGAAATCAAAGGTTTGATGTATAATTATATGTTTTACTTAATATACATTAAAAGACAGACAGAACTATTACCATTTAAAATGGTGCATCCACCTAACTACCTCAGTGATCTCACATGTCACCAGTAATTCACGGATCACACTTTGGGAAACCTGGCCATTTGACTTCTGAGTTCAGATGTAGGCAGATAGCCCCTGATCTGGAGGATAAACTACTGCAGCAGGAGGCGATCAAGGCAAACTAAGACCCCAAGAATGGCTGTGGAGGAGAGTGGAAAAGATACTTTAAAAATCCAAAAGCCTTGGGTTGGGCCTGACACTACCACTTGCTAGCTTGCAACTCTCAGCAGTTTATTTGATACCTCACCTCCCCTGAGATCATCTTGTCTGTAATAAGGAAGTAATATCTTCCCTATATGCTGTGCAGTTATTTATTGTAAGAGTCAAATGAGAGAATATGTGGTAAAGTGCTCTAAAACCTGCTATGTTGCTGCATGCATAGAGCGTTAATACTATGAAGTTTAGTTCTGCTTCTCTCCTTCTCCTGCTCTGTACCATGATGGATGGGACATTTTGTCATAATGGTTAAGAGCACATGCTGTATTGTCAAACTGCCTGTATTTGGATACTAACTTTACCACTCACTAACTGTTAGACCTTGAGCAACTTAATTAAACTCTCGAAACCTCAGTGCTCTCATGTGTAAAATGGAGATGATGATGATGATGATGATGATAATTCCTAGGGTTGTTTTGAAGATTCAGTGAATTGTCTGGGGACATACGGTCTCTCACTGGGCAGACGAGGGTTGAGAGAGAACAAATCTGAAAGTGCAGCACAGCAGTCATATTTTGACTGTGAGAGCAGGTGGGATCACATTTGTGTTTGGACCTGGATTTGTGTATGCAAGTGGGGGATGGCAGCCCCTTCCACTGAGTGCTCAGAAATCCAAAGCTTTCCATAAAGACTTCATGCAGAATAGAGAAGGAAGCTGTTGAGGATATGGCTCAAAGATGCTCCACATCCCAGGCTTACAGCTGAGGCAGGGACTGAGCCTGCCATTGGCACTGCTCCTAGTGTGATGGAATGCCCTCCCCCTCCTGCCAAGAGGCGAGGGCAGGGCAGGATGTCAGTAGAGGTGACAGATAGCAGGTGTGTGTCCTCACACCAAGAAGACCAGGGCTCAATGAGTTCATCCACCCTCCCTGCTCTTCCTCAGTGAAACTGCGGGAGAGGGGCTCTAGGAAACAGTTTCTTTATACTGGCCATCATGGAACTCCCAGAAAAAACATGGAGAAGGATATTAATCCACCATGAAAATCAACAGCTGCCCATATGATCAGTGCCTTAAAGAAATTAAAAAATGGACTGGTAGAAATTGGATCAGAAACCAAATGACCTCTGTAAAGGGGAATTGTTCAGCTGAGCATCTGTGATTTTTTTTTTCTTCTTCAGGAGTCTGATTGCTCTTTTTCCTCCTCCTCTCTTACAGAAAATGAAAGAGTACCTGGAGGGCAGGAACCTCATCACCAAGTTACAAGCCAAGCATGACCTTCTGCAGAAAACCCTGGGAGAAAGTGAGTGTAGGAACCCTCTGCTGGAGGCTTGACAGTGAGGCCAGCTGGAACTTTCTTGCTGAGCACACGCCTCCATCCTCAGCCAAGTGGACCCGGTCTTGTTATATGAATGCCTTTCTTTTCCCGGCTTGTTTGATGTGGAAGCACACGCCCCAAATGACTGCTTGAGTAATGGGAAAAGGCCAATGCTTAATGAAGCACTAACGTGTATCATCTATTTGTTTAAATGGAGCGTGCCTGCTCTCCACCCAGTCCCCCTACCCTTGCCTCCTCTGCCACTTCAGGGTAGAGAGGCTGAGGGGTTATTTATTCTCCAGACACTTTGTTAAAACTTCTAGCTCCTCTGTGGCAGCACTGAGACTGGAGCAAGAAGGTAGGGAGCCATGAGATGAGATACGCAAATGCAGGAGATGGACAGACTGCCGCTTTCTATAGCTTCCAGAAAGAGCGTTAGTTTCTTTCTGCTTTGAAAGCTCTTAATGCTGTTTAAGTGGCAGCCCTCTCTCCTGTGGCTATGCTGAGGCCATGGTGCTGAATGGACTGTCTTGTCTCATAGAATGATTTTAACCAGACCCTGGAAAGTAGCAAGGCAGAGAACTGGACTGGCACTCTGGACTTTCTCTCCTCAACTGTCAAACAGAAGGTGGAGGTTGAAAGGGAAGCTTCCCCAGGGTTTTTTGGCACCCTGCCCAGATTTCCTGCCTAGCTCTCAGCATCCTATGATTAATGGGATTCCCAAGTTGGGGATGCCTCTGAATGCCCCACCCCTCCTCCCTGTCCCACTAATCTCCTCACTTAAAGATAAGGGGGAGAGGAAGGGAGAAGCTGCAGGGAATATGGCTAACTTCAGTTACAGGCAAGCCTGTACTTACACAGAGATCTGACATTTTAAAATAAATTATTGAGCACTCTTTAGACAAACTGCAAAGTTTAGGAAAGTGTGCAGTACTCCTTGGCTCATTGGCCCCAGGAATTGGAGCCTCACTTCTTATTATACCAGAGCCTCCTACCCACCTTTTTTGCCCTGTCCTTTTCCTGCCTTGGATGGTTTCCCAGATGATTAGTCTTTTTTCTCTAATCTTTTATCTAATGACTTTTTTTTTTTTTTTGAGATGGTGTCTTGCTGTGTCACCCAGGCTGGAGTGGAGTGGCACCATCTCGGCTCACTGCCAACTCCACCTCCTGGATTAAAGCGATTCTCCCACCTCAGCCTCCTAAGTAGCTGGGATTATAGGCGTGTGCCACCACGCCTGGGTAAGTTTTGTATTTTTAGTAGAGACGGAATTTTGCCATGTTGGCCGGGCTGGTCTCAAACTCCTGACCTCAGGTGATCCACCTACTTCAGCCTCCCAAAGTGCTGGGACTACAGGCATGAGCCACCATGCATGGCTGATCTTACGACTTTTTTTTTTTTTTTTTTTTTGAGATGGAGTCTTCCTCTGTCGCCTAGGCTGGAGTGCAGTGGTGTGATCTCGGCTCACTGCAAACTCCGCCTCCCAGGTTCAAGCAATTCTTCCCCCTCAGCCTCCCGAATAGCTGGGATTACAGGTGCCCACCACCATGCCTGGCTAATTTTTTTGTATTCTTAGTAGAGACGGGGTTTCACCATGTTGGCCAGGCTGGTCTCAAACTCCTCACCTCAGGTGATCTGCCTGCCTCAGCCTCCCAAAGTGCTGGGATTACAGGTGTAAGCCACCGTGCCCAGCCTGATCTTACGACTTTTAAGGCATTTTCTTTTATGTGAAGAAAGCCTGTTAGATAATTTCTGTTCTCTCTTCCTCACCACCAAAAGGACTCAGACTAAACAAGTTCGGGCACTGAGGACCAAACTTTGCTTATAGAAAATCCTTACTCTAGGGTTATCAGATTGCTCCACGGAGAATCAAGACAGTCTAAGCATAGTCCATAAGTAAGACAGAGAGCAGGGCCTTGGGGTCATACAAATGCATATGCGCTCACACTTGTGTGTGTGAGTGAATGGGTTTACTCACACATTTATGCACTAAATGTGCTACTATGGAGGAACGAAGGCTGACCATTCATCAGTGCTGCAAATTGCCTTAATCTAAAGATGACAAGTTCTAGCAATAAAGAAAAAAACAAAACTATAAATCTTTATGTGTGCAAGTCATCACGTCCCTGCCTTCTGAATGTATTTGTCACCATAATGCAGGAGTCCCTTGTTCTTGCCATAGAGGGATAATTGATGTGTATGAATATTCCAGAATGGAAATGGAACAGATGTTGAAAATAATGGCTCAGAGTAATATTTTTGCACATAAGAGCTGAGCCTTTGGTAACGAGAGACAGTTAGGGGTGGGTGATGGCATTGCTCAAGAAGAGCTGAACTATAAGCAACAATTACCAACCTTTAAGGGCAAGGAAAGGCCCTGCCCTCCCTCCCCCAGCCCTTGGAGTTTCCTTTGCAAGAGCTTGGATGGGGAGGAGTGTGGGAGCTGATTTTTACTTCCCCGGCTCAGCACCTGCTAGGGTTTGCCCCTGGTTTAAATAATGCAGGTCTAAAACAGATCAAGCTTCATTAACTGTGGACCCAAAGAAAGCAATATGTATCACATCATTTCCCATGTAGACATGCACGTATATTTTTTTAAAACATGAGAATACTTCTCATGAACTTGAAGATTTTCAGTTTCATTTTTTTAAAAGCTAGCAATGACCCATTGAACTCCTAAGGCCCACTATTGGATTGAGAACCATGATTTACTAGTAGTATCAACATTGTATCTCCCATCTCCCTTGCCACCTCAGTCAAACCTAACAGGAGAATTTACTATGAATCTCAAGCTAGAATATCCATATCTTCTCTGTTCTGTCCTGCAAACAGCTCCTCTTGTTCTCCCAACCTCCAACTCTCTCTCTGTGTGTGTGTGTGTGTGTGTGTGTGTACGTACACTCAGGAGCAAGTAAACTTGGCCTTCCACCCCACCACACACACATCCAACATAAGAGAAGCTGAATTTCATCCCTGGGAGGGCTTCTAATAATTTATTCTATTAAGTATGATCTGTGTTGCTATTGTTCCACTACATCCATCCGTATGTTCCCATTGGGAAGCAGAGTTGGCTCTAAGGTTTAGGGAGACCGACCTGGACTGGGAATCAGCATCAGAAACAGTTCTTGCCCAGAAAGAGGGTCTTGGTGCTTTCTCTTCTTTCTCTCTGTCTCTCTGTCTGTCTGTCTCTCTGTCTCTCTCTCTCTCTCTCTCTCTCTGTCTCTCTCTCTCTCTCTCTCTCTCTCTCTCTCTCTCTTCTCTTTTGCTACACACTGTTATACTGTGGCTTCTAGGGGAGATAGGCATGGTAGTTACTAGGAGTGGGTCTCCCTCCCTCCCTTCTCCTTTAACATAATGCTTTTTGCCTTTGTCTTTCCAACAGGTCAGCGGACAGATTGCAGTCTAGCCAGGTGAGTGTGGCGTGGGACAGGCCTGGGAAGGGATAGAGGCCTGGCGGGTAGAGCAATCTTAGTCTGGGAGAGAGCCAAGGAGTTGAGTTGTAAAGGCATTGAATGACTTTACAGAGCAATGGCCTGGGGTGGGGTTTGTTTACTTCTCTTTGCCTTGCTGACCCCATCTGATCTCAGATAGAAATGGGGTTTTCAGGGACTTCAAGAAGGAGCTAAACAGAACTGAGTGAAAGGGGTTGTCATTTGCTGAAACTGTACCAGAGACCCCCAGACGCCACTGAATTGCAAGGAACATAAACATTCAACTCTAGAGGATTCTGGTAACCTAACCTTAGCTGCCAGACTTCAACATAGGGGCTCTGGAGAGTCTTTGACCCAGAGAAAGATCAGGAGATGGCATTTGATTTTTTTTTTTATGCCCAGAAAAGAAGGCAGCCCCTAAGTAGTAGTGACTGTTGCTGGATAATGAAATATTACATTGCATTGGCTTGCCAAAGAGCATTGGTAGAAATATTTGTCTGATGTACAAGTATGTACCCCTCCCAATCTTTCCCCACCTTCCCCTTCCTCCTCCACCCCAGCCAAATATTTTCCCTCAGTCACAGTGCTGCTATGAGAAAATTTGTGAGCTGTTGGAGAGCAAGGTATTCATTCATCCAACAGTTCTCAGATGCCTAGAAATGTGCTTATTTAACTAGAGAAGGGGCTTTAATGGGTTGGACTCCTTAGAGACCCTGGGTTAACCCATTATATCAACCACTTATATCTGCCAAAACACATAATAATCATGAGGCCATTTACAATTATAGGCTCATTATTTAGAGATAGCTTCATTTGACTTTCATTGTTTTGTCATTGTGAATTACAATAAAGATCCCATTAATAAACCGGTCTTGATGACTGGAGGGAACCAGGATAATGGGATTCTCTGGAACACATCTTTTTGGTGTTAAGAGTCTTTAAGTTCACCTGAGCTCCTGAGTCTGTGGAAAGCTCTGTAGGACTGAAAAGAGCTGAATTGAATTTCCTGGTGCTGAGTTATTTTGCTCTGAGACCTTGGGCCATGCTTTTCCCCTCTCTGAATTCTGGTTTCCTCTTCTATAAGACCAGAGCACTCCACTAGATTCAAGGAGCTCTAGTGGCCTGGTGGCAGGAACAGAGCAGTGACCAGCAACCAGGCTCTGGTCCCATCCTTCACTCAGAGCAGGACAGCCCTGCCTCCTTGGTTTGGGTGTTGTGCCTCTGAGTCAGATTCCCTTTGAGAAAAGGCTTCTGAGGCTAAACACAGATTGGAAAACATTGACTGAGAGGATCCTCAAGGTTCTTCCGAAACTAGATGTTCTGCACTCTAAATCCAGAAAAATTGTTCCCTGTAAAGATAGCAATCTTTAAAGATTTCCTAGAGAAACAAAACAAAACAAAAATTGTAGCATCCTTTGGTGTTTCCTAGTGTCTCCTAGCACACAAAAAAATCTTATTGTCTAACCCAAATATATTTTACTACAAATTGAACCAGTTCTCTCCTATTCTAATTTTGAGTAGTGCTAGATATTAAAAGCAGGGACGTCTGTGCTTTTGTCAAAAAAAGAGCTTTAGTAGGCTTTATTGTGGAAGTTATTTATCAAGTCTCTTAGCCATTTCTGGGACTGAACTGAGTGATGCCACATGTTTCATTAGCCACCACACAGATTGTTTTTAATTATTAAAAACTTTACTTCTGGGTTTAAGACTGGTTGTTTATCTCATTCGTCCCAATTTTCTCTTTTTCTTCCTTGTTGCTGGATTGGTCCACTCTGATTTGGCGGGATTGGTCACAGGCGCAGCTCAACTGTGAGGAAGCAGGTAAGGGCTCAACCAGGGCCAGGCTGGTCTGGCCTGAAAATATAGTCCATCCCACAGGCATTTATTGAACCCCACTGTGTGCAGGACTGACACCTCTGACTTCATGCCTGCATTTGGAATGTATCATTTAGTCATAGTATGTTTAATATTGTGGCAATATCATTGATTTAACTAGTTGGAGTGCCCATAGTCTTTTTGACTTGTTCCTCTCCTTTTCTAGTCATTTATCGTCTTGCATACTAGGGGTTTGGTTTGATTGGTGCAGACTGTTCCAGAACTGCCCATGGCGTCCTTTTCCAAGACCGCAAAAGAGGCTTGACACTTCCTGCGTATGTGCTAGCATATCAGTAACTCACAGCACCTAATTAGCTAGACCAGACAATCTCGCTTTAAGTTGGCCGATTTTGTTTGATTGTTTCTGGTGGCGTAGTCATTCTAGATGGATTCCTAAGACATGCTAACAATGCAAAGATTAAGTCTGGTCTGGGAATGATAGGCAAGAGCCATTCGACTCTGCAATTTGGTGCATGATCTTCAGTGTTGTATTAAAATCTGCCACTGGGCAGCCAACTCTCATTACCCATATTAGGAGGGATCTTAGAGAGCAGTGGCATGGATAATCCACATCAATGGATAATCTAAACAGCACTTGTGCTTGTTTAAAAAAAATTAATTGAAATATTTTTCGCAGTAGCAAAATTGACTCCTAATTATACTTTATGGCAAATACTGAAATGATTTTATGTCCCCTAAGCTCATACCAGCTATGCAGTAGACAGCAGGGAGGGCGGGTGGAGAGAGCTCAGAAATATCTTTGTGTCTGCTCAGGGGAAAGCTAATCCAGGCTTTAAAAAATCATTTTGGGTAATTCTCAGTGGCTCTAGCCACAAGGAGATAATCGAATAAAGAGGGCGCGTGGTTTCTATGGTGTTGGCAGCCCCGGCATTTCTTCAGCTCATCTGACTGCTCTGACGGGGTGGACCATTAAGCTGGGGAACTTGGATAATACAGGCCTCGCTTATCTTAGCTTTGCTGTCACTGTTTTTCCCTTCTCTACTTGGGATCTCATCTTAATAAGAATGCCATCAGATGCAATTACACATTTTTTTAATTATAAAAATTTAATTGCAACTCTCCTCTCTCTTTTTCCTCTATTTCTTTCTTCCTCCTCTTTCTTCCATAATTTCATTTAAAACTGGAGAGGAATGGAGTGACTCCTAGGGATAATTCAGTGCATTTAAAATTAATAGTGCATATCTTGCAGAGGGAGCAAGCCATTTTCTCTTTAAGAAAAGGAATGAACTTGAAGTTTGTTCTTTTCAGTTCCTGGTTTGAAACCAGGCATCTTGCTTATAGCTGGAGCATGTTTGCAAGGGATTTGCAACCTCCACTGTGGCTACAGGAGTGCCAGACACATCAGTTTGGCAGGTGATCTGTGCCCTTGATTGGGCTCACCGTTGGAGGGGAACAACACCCCTCTGGTTTGCATCCTGCTGCACCTAAGTAGTTGCAGGCAAAGTGTGTTTGCCTGGTGCTAGATTTGCATAGGAGTTACAGGATATACCAAAATCCCCAATCAAATAAAGATCTTATTTTCATTTGGCTGTCCCAGTTTCTAGCAGTTCAAATCTACTAGTGGATCAGCAAAAAGTTTTCCTAAGATGGTCAGAAAGGTAAAATAGATAGTAAGTTACTTGGAAGGTGAGTAATCTTGTATAAGTAACAAGGAAGTAATTATTTGTTTATGGCAAATCAGGCAAACAAGAGGAAGAAGCTAGTAGTTTTTGTTTTTGAGGGTCCCTAATGTGTTCCAGTCATTTTTGACCCTGTCAAAGACTAGGTTTAAACCATCCCAGACCTTTTTTAAAAAGGAGACAGTCCCACTGCTGCTTCCAGGCCTTCCCTGCTCCCTGTAAGCTCAGCATTATTTCTCTCCTGGCCATGACTTCATATCTTCTTTTTTGGCCTTTCTCCATTCCTCTAAATTGAGGCATTTCTCCAGGGCTCTGTCCTCTCACGATGTCTCTCTATATTCTTTCCTTTGTCACTCTTATTCCCTTAGATGAATCTTTCTCTTCTTCCCTAAGCATATTTTTGTTCTATAATGCTGTCCTTTTGAGTCTTTGGGTGTAACTCCTCAGTGATCGACTAGACATTTATGCTTGAAAGTTGTGATAGCACCTTCTACCTTCAGCATCAGTCTCACCCTCCCCCATCACATTGTGATTTGCGTAGCCCCTCCCCTCACTTCTCTGTTTGTGTTCAGGGGGACTCCATTCTTCACAGTCTCTGAGGCCTGAAATCTTATCTTTGATGCTTTTTTCCCTCATTACTCACATATAATCTGTTGTAAAGATTTGTATTTTCTCCCTTGGTAAAAATGAAAATTAACAAATGTAGTACAAATAAGTACCTAACAAAAACTCTAACCCTCTTACTCATGTGAAATTATGCCAGATAATACATATTCACAGATTTTCTGGCCATCTTTCTGATTTTTTTTTTTTTTTGAGACAGGATCTGGCTTTGTCACCCAGGCTGGAGTGCAGTGGCACAATCTTATCTCCCTGCAACCTCCACCTCCTGGGCTCAAGCAGTTCTCCCACCACAGCCTCCTAAGTAGCTAGGACTACAGGTGCACACCACCACGCCTGGCTAATTTATGTATTTTTTTTTTTAATAGAGACCGGGTTTCACCATGTTGCCCAGACTGATCTCAAATTCCTGAGCTCAAGTGATCCACCTGCCTCGGCCTCCCAAAGTGCTGGGATTATAGGCATGAGCCACTGTACCCGTCCCTTTCTGATTGTTTTCTCCTGCAAATCACTGGACCACTGCTTTTCTATGTTTTCCAACTTAGGCCCTACCTTTCTCCCTCTGCTTTTGGTTTAAAGTTCCCTTAATCTGATTAGATGAGAATTTGGCCTGATTCCTTAAAGGCCCCTTCTAACCCTAAGATTTCATGACCAAAAAAAAAAAGTGTATGAGGGAATTAAAGTGACAAGGGTTTCTAACATCGGAGGAGGGAAGAAGAGAAGGAGAAAGGAGGAGACAAATAGTGCATAAAAACGTAGAAACTGCTCAGTCAGGGCTCACACCTATAATCCCAGCATTCTGGGAGGCTGAGATGGGTGGATCACCTGAGGTCAGGAGTTCGAGACTGGCCTGGCCAACATGGTAAAACATTGTCTCTACTAAAAATACAAAAATTAGCCAGCCGTGGTGGTGGGCACCTGTAATCCCAGCTACTCGTGAGGCTGAGGCAGGAGAATCACTTGAACCTGGGAAGCGGAGGTTGCAGTGAGCCGAGATCGTGCCATTGCACTCCAACCTGGGTGACAAGAGTGAGACTCTGTCTCAAAATAAAATAAAATAAAATAAAATAAACTCAGTCAACTCTATACAAAGGCAATGGTGAAGTGCTGGTCATCGTGGCACCACAGGAGTGCACAGGCACGTCCCAGGGAAATTAATTTACTCATTGCTCAGAAACACTACAAGGAGAGAGGAGGATGGCGGGAGTGTTCAAAGCCTTTGTGACTTTGTCCATTTTGTGCTCCTACTGGACTCTTAGACTCCACTGGAGCAGTGGGGGCTAGAAGATGCTTGTGCAGTAGGACAGGTCATCTGTAGCCCACCCTTGTCTGCCACAGATTATCCATTGGGGACTGCATGTGAGTGCTGCTGGTAACCACAGACATGCAGGTTAATATTTTTCTTGCCTTGTTTCCTGCCAACCCTTCGTACTTACCTTTACCACTGATACTCCGTTTCCTGCATATGCCGGCCAAATTTTGTACTCACACAATTTGTTGAAGCCAGTAGCCTGTAAACTTTCCAGCTTTTCTCCCTCTAGGTCATATTTAACGTAGGACCAACAAAACTATGCAAACACTCATATCACTATCTTCATTATCTCTGCTGCTAGTATTTTAAAATAATTTTTATTAATACATAATTGTACATACTTATGAGGTACATGTAATATTTTGATACATGCATACAATTTATGATAACCAAATCAGGGTAATTGGGGTATCTATCACCTCACATATTTATCATTTTTTGGTGTGTGTGTGTTGGGAACATTCCAAATCTTCTGTCTATTTTGAAATATCCAATAAATTATTGTTACCTATTATCATCCTACTGTGCTATCAAACATTAGAACTTATTTATTCTCACTATTTTTATACCCATTAACCTCACTTTTTTTTTTTTTTTGAGACAGGATCTCGTTCTGTTGCCCAGGCTGGACTGTAGTGGTGCGATCTCAGCTCACTGCAACCTCTGCCTCCCCGATTCAAGCGATTCTCGTGCCTTGAAAATCCCAAGTAGCTGGGATTACAGGCATGCGCCACAACACCTGGCTAATTTTTGTATTTTTAGTAGAGACAGGGTTTCTCCATGTTGGTCTCGAACTCCTGACCTCAGGTGAACCGCCTGCCTCAGCCTCCCAAAGTGCTGGGATTACAGGCGTGAACCACTGTGCCCTGCCCAACCTCACTTCTTTTTTCTTTTTTTTTTTTTTTTTGTGATGGAGTTTCGCTCTTGTTGCCCAGGCTGGGGTACAATGGCACAATCTTGGCTCACTGCAACCTCCACCTCCCGGGTTTAAGCAATTCTCCTGCCTCAGCCTCCCAAGTAGCTGGGATTACAGGCACCTGCTGCCGTGCCCAGCTAATTTTTGTATTTTCAGTAGAGACAAGGTTTTACCATATTGGCCAGGCTGGTCTTGAACTCCTGACCTCAGGTGATCCGCCCGCCTCAGTCTCCGAAAGTGCTAGGATTACAGGCATGAGCCACCTCACCTGGCCCAACCTCACCTCTTAACCCCGCACTCCCCGCTACCCTTCCCAGTCTCTGGAAACCATCGTTCTACTCTCTGCCTTCATGCAATCAACTTTTTTAGCTCATGCATACAAGTGAGAATATGCAGTATTTATCTTTCTGTGCCTGACTTATTTTACTTAACACAATGTCCTCCAGTTCCATCTATGTTGCTGCAAGTGACAGAATTTTATTCTTTTTTATGACTGAATAATATTTCATTGTGTGTATATACCACATTTTACCCATTCATCCATTGATGGACACTTATGCTGCTTCCATATCTTGGCTATTGTGAATAATGCCACAATAAACGTGAGAGTACAGTTATACTGATACTTCAATATACTGATTTCTTTTCTTTTGGATATATAACCAGCAATGGGCCTGCTGGATCATATGGTAGATCTATTTTTAGTTTCTCAAGGAGCTTCCATACTGTTTTCCGTGGTGGCTGTACAAATTTATATTACTGCCAGCAGTGTACAAGCATTCCCTTTTCTCTGCATCCTTGCCAGCATTTGTTATTTTTTGGCTTTTTGATAATTGCCATTTTAATTGGGGCGAGATTATTTAAAAATTTGCATTTCTCATGATTAGTGACATTGAGCATTTTTTCACATACCTGTTGGCCATGTGTATGTCTTCTTTTGAGAATGCCTATTCAAACCATTTGCCCATTTTTAAATCAGATAGTTTGTTTTTTTGCTGTTGAGTTGTTTGAGTTCCTTATATATTCTGGTTATTAATCCCTTATCAGATGGATAGTTTGCAAATATTTTCTCCCATTCTTTAGGTTGTCTCTTCACTCTGTTAATCATTTCCTTTGCTATGGAAAAGCTTTGTAGCTTGAGATAATCCCATTTGTCTATTTTTGCTTTTGTTGCCTATGCTTTTGAGGTCTTACTCAAAAAATCTTTGCTCAGACCAGTATCCTTGAAGCATTGCCCTAGTGGGTTTTTTTAGTCATTTCATAGTTCAGGTCTTACATTTAAGTCTTTAATCCATTTTGATTTGTTTTTCTATATGGTGAGAGATAGGGCGCTAGTTTCATTCTTCTGCTGCTATTATGTATAAATGAGAAATGTAATAACAGAAGTCTGTAAACATAAAAAGACTTCCCCCAAATTGAGCTTTTTTTGGCATTTTTATAGTGGAACCCAGTTTCTTCCTTAGAATAAGGAAGAGAAGACAAGGATTCTTCCCCTGAGATCACGCTAGCCTAACTGGCCAGTCAGTGATGCTGACAAGAGGGCAGACGCTGGCTGCTATAGTTGGAAAGCTGGAGGAAACAGATGGGTTTAGGGGTCATGAAGATGAGCATTTGGGTCGCTGAGACCATCCTGACACCAGCTCCACCTTGGCATATACAGTACTCCCTTTGGCATCATCTCTGGTTCCCAGAAAGCTTGAGAGCTAGAGGCTAAGTCAGCTCTTCTCTCAGCCTGACTTCTTTGTGAGACCCAGCTGCTTGCCTAATAGTGGCCAAACCCTATGGCTACAGTAGCAAATTCAGAGCCAGGGGAGGGATCCACGCAAACCTGTCAAACAGGCAGAAGCTACACAGAGCCATCCCACTTGACAGTCCAGTCTCTGTCCTGAACATCTAAAGCCCTTTCTGGTGAAGTTCGAGCCCCTCTCCCTGATCTCTTTCTTCCTCACAGCTGAATTATTGTACATTCAGCTGCATTATAAAACCCTACTGGTTTAGGCCAGGTACCATGGTTCATACCTGTAATCCCAGCGCTTTGGGAGGCCAAGGCAGGAGGATTACTTGAGGCTAGGAGTTTGAGACCATCCTGGGCAACATAGCGAGACCCTCTGAAAAAATAAAAATGTGCTGGGTGTGGTGTGGGTACCTGTAGTTCCAGCTACTCAGGAGGCTGAGGCGGGAAGATCACTTGAGACTATTTGCTCAAGGTTACATTGAGCTATGATCACACCACTGCACTCCAGCCTAGGCTACAAAGGGAACCCCTGTCTCTAAAAATAATAAAATCATTTAAAATATAAAATAAAACCCTACTAGTTTTGAGTAATACTTGGTATGTACACCTGGAATGTTTGCTGAACTGCTAGGGTGCAGTATGGGTAGTGGTAAAGTGTTAGGTCTCCGAGGGAGATTGCCTGGGTTTGAATCCTGGTTTTGCCACTTGCCAGCTATGTGACCATAGCAGCTACTTAACCTCACTAAGCCTTCATTTCTTCATTTTTCTTTTCTTTTTCTTTTTTGAGACAGGGTCCCGCTCTATCACCCAGGCTGGAGTGCAGTGGCTTGATCTTGGCTCACTGCAACCTCTGTCCTCTGGGATCAAGCAGTCCTCCCACCTCAGCCTCCCAAGTAGCTGGGACCACAGGTGTGCAACACCACGCCAGGCTATTTTTAGTAGAGACAGAGTCTGTTGCCCAGGCTGGTCTCACACTCCTGATCTCAAGTGATCTACTGGCCTCGGCCTCCCAAAGTGCTGGGATTACAGATGTGAGCCACCGTACCTGGCCTCACTTTTTCATTTTAATGAGTATAATAATAATAATATGTACTCCATAGGATTGTTACCAGCACCAGTCCATCTAAAAGACTTAGTACATGGTCTCACACCTCTTTAAATTCCTCTATAAATGGTAGGCACTAATGTTCATGTGCTAATAGGAAATATTACTCTCCTTGCCTCCAGTCCCCTCCCCAGTCTGTAGAAGGCAAATTGAGGCCCAAAAAAGTTCAGTGACATGAGCCGGATTGTGAAGCAAAACAACAGAGCAAAGATTGACATCTGGGAGGCCTGCTTCCTTGCTTAGTACCTGTTAGTCCCCACTATTTAGAGGTAGTTTTTCTTTTCTTTCTTACCTTTATACCAAACAAACCTTCTTTCTGAAGCTCCCATTGGTTCATTCTGCTACCTTCAACTGAGAATAATTGAGCACCTCTTATGTGAGAGCATCATGGCCAACCCTGGACACCCAGGAATTGACATAGAATCTGCCCTTGTGAAGTTTGAGCTGTAGTGGTGACAAGTGCCAACAAATATTCACATCCACACATTGGAGTCACAGTC
Source organism: Mandrillus leucophaeus (assembly GCF_000951045.1). NCBI lineage: Eukaryota > Metazoa > Chordata > Mammalia > Primates > Cercopithecidae > Mandrillus > Mandrillus leucophaeus. The sequence continues at coordinate 365,969 of NW_012100032.1, forward strand.
AGGGTTAAGGAGAACATGCCCCCAGCAGGAGCAGCTCAGGCAAAGCCACGAGGCAAAGGAGGACTTTGCAGAACAGAAACGTGGCCAGCATGACTGTAGCAGGAGCCAGGGGAAAGAACAAGCAGTGGAACTGGAGGCACAGGCAGGATTCCTGGCATGCAAGGCTGTGTAAGAGAGTAATGAGAGGTCTTTGAAAGAGTTTAAATAATGAAATGTGCACTTTTAAAGATTACCTAATCACTATGTGAAGGAAGAGAAATGCGGGTCAGAAGGTGGCAAGGATGGGAATTGAGGTATTGGTGGATTGAACTAGGTTGGTGGCAGTTGAGATAGAGAGAAGCAAATGGATTTGAGAGATATTTAGAAGGCAGACATGACAGAATGTATTGATTAATTAGGTGGTGGAGAAGGTGGTGAGAAACTGGTTTGGGATAAAAGATGATCAGTTTTATTTAGGACATGCTGACTTTAAGGCATCTGTGTAGCATTCTCTGTAGGTAGTTGTATTTTTGTGCTCTGGAACTTGGAGGACAGGCCAGGTGCTTCTTTGTAGACCGGCCACTGATCCACTAAGACAGTTCTGCACGATTTGGCCCATTTTCTCTGACCCTGGGCTATCCCTGTTTGAAGATTCTAATGTTGTGTTTCCCTTTGGCTTTTCAGGACTCCAGCCAGGCAATTCCTCTGGTGGTGGAAAGCTGTATCCGGTTTATCAGCAGACACGGTAAGCAGGATGACAGCCTTGTCCATATTTGTGCAAAGATTGGGAAGAACTTCCAGGAATTCTTTGTAGAGTAATAATAGAGATTGACTTCCCATCCTGACATTCTCAGAAAAGGAATAAGTTCTTATTTGTCCACATAACTTTCGCGACCTCAGAATAGCCACACCTGGACATTGAAAGAAAGGCACCATGTATTTTGACGCAAAATGCCTCAGCCACTTATCACACAGCATTTTTTTAGCTTGAGAGTAAGTTTGAAATTGCAGCTGTTATGTAAATACAGCTGCTATTACGTGGTAACAGTAGTTTCACCATTACTCACAGTCTTTGCAAGTGTGGGTATCTCCCACTGTACAGCCTGACCATTTTGTCACTTTCTGTACCAGACTAGTTTGAAAACATCTCCTTTCCCAATGTTGCAGTGATTCCTTATAATCAGTTTTTGTTCTGGTTTGGTCTTGCTGGATACAGCATGGCCAAGAGCTGAGTTAGTAGCTGGTCTTAAAGCTGTATCCAACTTTTGAGAATCTGCAGAGGCAGGCTGCTTCTCAACCTAGGTGAAATCATACTCTCTTCTACTTGGATGAAGCTGAATCTTATAAACACCATTCCCCACCAGCTACTGGTCTCATTGGACGGAATTTAGCGATGGAAATAATTGCCAGAGAATTGATTTCCCAAGGATTAGAGTGTTTAGAAAGGACAGAACTAGTGCTATGAAAATTTCTAGGAACTGGGCATCAGAAATTGTTTTTAGATGCTGTTCTTTCTGTGATAGGAAAAGGGGCAGAGTGACCTTTCTGGAGCTAAGGAGGTAGATAAAATATTGCTTGTCTAAATTCAGAGGCAGCTATTCTCTCTCCCTCTCCTTGCCTTTTTCTCTCCCTATAAACTGGGGCATTGCTCAGGTTCGTTTTTGGGATAGTAATTATTATAGCATGGTTACAATTGATCTCATTCTAATCAGCTATAATTTTTAAATCTTATCCCTATTCATTTAAAGTAACAGCATTGTATATCAGTATTGAACAGTCAACAAATTTATCAAGTCCCTGATCAATGCTGGGTACCATGCATTGCCATGCAGGAAAGCAGAAACAGGAATAATATACTGTTCCTGTCTTTAAGTGGTTTTATTTTGCAGTTGGGAGAAATAAGTAAGCAAGTGATAAGTTAAATAAAAAGAGATAAGCTGTGGTAATTCAGAATAGGAGTATAAGAAATTTCACAAGATAGTAATGATTAATAGTCAAACAGTTTGCAAAGATAAGTCCAAACTGAGTTCAGGGGAGGATGAATTATTTGTGCCTAAGAGACAATAGGAGAAAGAAAGTCTGAGCCACTGCTCATTCAGCATACATTCATTCATTCAACAAATACATATTGGTTGCTTATTATATCCCAACAAAAAGATCCTGCCTTCATGAACCTTACATTCCACTGACAGGTGGATAAGCAAATGACCAATTGATCAGCCAGTAAATACAATATGTCAGGTATTGGTGAATGTCTTGAAGATAAGTAAAGCAAGGTGAGGGGATGGAGAAGGAAGAGGGGACACTGTTTGAAGCTGGTTCAGAGAAAAGACTTCTGCTAAAGTGACATTAGGGCAGAGTTGTGAGGGAGTAAGCCTTGTGGATATCTGGGGAAGAGTATCTTGGGGAGCGGGAACAAGTGCAGAGAACCTTGCCACATGCAGGAAGCCAGCGTAACTGGAGCAGAGTGAGTGAAGAAGAAAGCAGCAGGAGATGAAGCTGGAAGCCAGACTCTTAGGGCTTAATGTGCTAGGATTGGATTTTATTCTGAGGGAGATGGGAAGCCACTGGAGAATTTTGAACAGGGAGTCATCTTTTTAAAGGATCCTTGGCTGCTCTCTGGAGATAAGATTGTAAGAAGGAGACAGGAAGCAACTGCAGTAGCCTGAGGAAGACATAATGGTGGCCTAGACCAGGGTGTTAGCCGTGGTATTTGCTGAAAAGTGGACAGGTTCCAGATATTATGGCGTGAATGTACCTGTTTCTACCCATTACAGGCACAGTGCATGAGGAGACAAAAATTTAGCACATTACTGTGGTGAGGCTCTGGGGAAACAGGCACATTTATATGTTGCTGATGGGAATGCAAACTGATACAACTCTTTTGGAAGGGAATTTGGCAGTATCTAACAAAACTTCATATGCACTTACGATCCAGCAGATTCTAGGAATTCTAGGAATTTACCGTGAAGTTACATCTCCAGCAATACAAAAATGCATGCGCACAAGGTTATTTGTGACAGCATTGTTTGTAATTGCAAAATACTAGAAAGAACCTAAATGCCCATACATAGAGGAGTGGTTGAAAAAATTATGGGACATTCATTCAGTGGAGTACTATACAAGAATGGGGAAGATTTACATGAACTGATATGGAGAGATTCCCAGGATATGTTGTTAAGTGAAAAAAACAAAATGTGAAAGAGTCTGTATCGTGTAGAATACCACAGATGCTCCTCGGCCTCTGATGGGGTTACATACAGATAAACCCATAAAAAGTTGAAAATGTACTCAATATACCTAGCCTAGGGAACATCAGAGCTTAGCCTAGCCTGCCTTAAGTATACTCAGAACACTTACATTGGCCTACAGTTGTGCAAAATCATCTGGCAACACTATATACTGTAGAGTACAGGTTGTTTACCTTGGTAATCACGTGGCTGACTGGGAGCTGTGGCTCTCTGTTGCTGCCCAGCATTATAAGAGAATATCATACTACATTTTGCTAGCCCAAGAGAAGATCAACATTGGAAGTATTTCTCCTGAATGCATATCATTTTTGTACCATCATAAAGTCAAGAAATTGTAAGTCAAACTATTATAAGTCAGGGACTATACATATAGATATTCTTTTGCATTTCATTACCTTTTATGTAAGAGAGAAGAAGATGTAAGAATATCCGTGTATCTTGTCATTTCTGCAAAAAGAAATGCAGGAAGGATGAATCTAGGAACTAATATTTAATTGGCTACCTATAGGGGATGGATAGAAAAGAGGTGAAAAGAATGGGGCAATGGGAAATGGTAAGGAGTGGCGTTTCTCTTACCTTAGTGTAGTTTTGACTTTTAGAACAACATTAGTGTTTCCTGTACTCAAAAGATAAATAAGCCGGGCGCAGTGGCTCACACCTGTAATCCAGGCACGTTGGGAGGCTGAGGTGGGCAGATCACTTGAGGCCAGGAGTTTAAGACCAGCCTGGCCAACATGGCGAAACCCTGTCTCTACTAAAAATACAAAAATATTAGCTGGGTGTGGTGTTGGGCACCTGTAATCCCATCTACTCGGGAGGCTGAGGCCCGAGAATCACTCAAACCCAGGAGGTGGAGGTTGTGATGAGATCACGCCACTGCTCTCCAGCCTGAGTGATAGGGTAAGACCCTGTCTCAAAAAAATAAATAAATAAATAAATAAAGGCAGTGTGTGGGTACAACCCAAAATGGAATGCAGACAGTAACATATAAACCTAACTGTATTACAAGTGAATAACATAACCACAATGAAGAGAATAAGGAAAAAAATAACCTAAGTAATTTGTCTTGACTATAATATAAATCTAAAGATAAAAAGATCTCTAAACAAATATTTTACAGTAATTAGTAGTTTTTTTATCACACAGATATGGATTAGCAATTCTAAAAGTATTTTATATATATTCTAGGATCAAGCAAATAAATATATTGTGGATTTTTAAAAAATTGAGCACATAGTAGCTGCTCAAAAAACATCTGTTCCACTAAATTGATTTTTCCCAAATAGGGACCTAAGCTATTCATGAACTCCCTAAAAAAACCACGGTAAAAATTTTTGTGTGTAGGCATTTAATGAGGATAGAGCTCACAACCTGTGTCAGTCTTGAAAGAGTCTGTGGCCCACTGAATGCTGGGAATTTTCACATCCTAACTATCCTCAAATCCCTTGGGAGGTAGACATTATAGTCCCCATTATATAGATGAGAAAGCTCAGTGGTGGGTGAGGGTGATTCAGGAAGGCTTAAAGGAAGAGAACGGATTTGAGGAACAATTGAAAGTGAATCATGATGGGGAAAAAAAAACATTTTCATGAGGAAGGGAGCAACGTAACGTGAACATGAGATGGCTGCTGTAGAAATCATTTCAGGAATTCTCCAGGAGAACAACTTTTGGCAGTGGTTGGATTCCATGCACAATGGAAGGTTTTGTGCCATTTCCAAATAACTTATCCAAGTCTGATGAGTTTTATACTTTCATGTTCGTGTGAACTGAGAAAAAATTTGAAAGATCATGGATGTGTCACTTTGGTTATGCAAGGATTCACCTGCAGTATAATAAAAAGCCAACTGGTTTTTCTCTTTACTTTCTGGAAACCAGCCACTTATTAATGTTTCTGCTTCCAGAATCTAGAGATTCTGTCTGTTGAGCAAGAACACATAGTAGTCCCTCCAAAACATAAGTTCTCAAGAGGAAACAGAGACCAGACCTAAAGAGAGCTCCGTGTGTTCCAGGCCTGTTGCCTGATTTCCAATGAGCTCTCCTCTCATTTCTTCTTGTCCTGGACCCCCAGGCCAAGGCTACTTTTCCTTGGTGTTCTAACCTACCAAAAAGTAACAAGATGATGACGCTGTTTCAGGAATTTGTGCAATGGCTTCACCAACTAGAACATAGTGAGTAGCCCGGTTTCCGAGATGACATTTGCTTATACCATGTTGTGACATGTGGCTGTTTCTCTCAAAGCACTTGTTGTTTACATACTATATTTAAACAACATTATCTGGCTTTTACATCGCATTTGTAACTAGTATTATAGTCCTGTTACACTGGTACTAATGAGGTTTTAACGTTGCCTGCCACTCTGTGAGGAATATTCTGGAGATTCCTTTACAGGAGCAGACAACTTAAGGCCTATTACAAGCCAGGTAACTACATTTCCTCTGCTTACTTCTTAATGTTGTTTCAGTTGGATTCAGAATCTGTCCTGGCCTATGTGGTTTACCTCCAGAGGTCTAGCTGATAGAATTCATCTGCTTTAGAGATAAAAGCAGATGCGGCACAAGAGGGTTTCTTAACTGAAGAAACCCTTTAACGGTGGGCAAAATGGAGCATTAGTCTATTTTGTTTTCCTAAAATAAAACTTGAGATTTCTCCAGCATGTCAAGGTTTTTGAAGGATTGTGCCATAACAGAGGGATTTTGACAAAATGCTTAAGATTGAGACCCAGGGATCCTGAGAAAAGCTGAGCGGTCCTGATGCAATCAGAGATGCTAGTCTAGTCCAACCCCTGGGGCTGGCACTGATGACACACTTGCTGGATTTCTCACCGGTTTTGCAGTTGTGTGTGTGGTGCTGTCTGTAAGTCATGTCCATGCTCAGACTGGCCAATGTGGTTCCCAACCTTTGCACTTGCACTCCGATAGGCTCCACAAGCCTGGTGTTGAAGACTGAGTATGATTGCAGCCACAAGGCCTGAGTTTGAGTCCTGGCCCTGGTTCTTACTTCCTGTATAACTTAAGGCTGGCTGTCACTCATCAGTCCCCTCATCCAGAGAATGAGATTGTTGCCAACCTTTACCTTGTTGTGACATTATTACTTGTGAGGACCAAGTAATTTGTTTGTGTGAAAGCATTGATTAGCAGCAGTTACTATGCCAGCATTTTTTTTTCATGATTTGTTTTTCTCCTCTAACAACACCAAGAAGTTCTTGTGCACATTATCGTAGTATAACATTCATGCATGTTTGTCTTTAGAGTAAAGCTGTAGTCAGGAACCAGTGCCTAGCACAATGTCTGGCAATACTATCCGTTGACTGATCACTTAATAGCAAGCTTGTTCAACCTGTGGCCCATGGGCTGCAGCACAAATTCGTAAACTTTCTTATAATATTACGGGATTTTGGGGGGATTTTTTTCTTTCTCATCAGCTATCGTTAGAGTATTTTCTCTGTGGCCCAAGACAGTTTTTCTTCCAATGTGGTCCAGGGAAGCCAAAAGATTGGACATTCCTGACTTATAGTTTCATGTCCACTCTTTTTCGTAAGTATTGAAAGCATTGCCTCATTGAACAATCAAACCATGTTAAAACAGCTAAAGCAATATTATAATCTCAGACCTTATGAAACTCCTGATGAGAACTAATGCCTTGACCCATTTCCCATTCTTTTTTTTTTTTTTTCTTTGAGATAGGGTCCACTCTGTCATGCAGGCTGGAGGGCAGTTGATCATAGCTCATTGTAGCCTCTAACTGCCAAGTTCAAGTGAACCTCCTACCTCAGCCTCTTGAGTAGCTGGGACTACAGGCATGCTACAAGTACTGTGCCTTGTCTCAAACATTTTTTAGAGACAGGGTCTCATTATGTTGCCCAGGTTAGTCTCAAACTCGCGGCCTCAAGCAGTCCTCCTGCCTCAGCTTCCTGAGTATATTTTTCTATTCTTGACCCTAGATGATTTTTAAAAAGTACCAATGGGTCACTTCCTTGCTTTACAGATGGGAACAGAGAGGCAAAGACAAGGAAAGGAATCTGCCTCATAGTCGCCCTGGAGTCAGAGGAGTCTCTAACTTGGTGCTTTCTAATGAAAACGAATGCCTCGAAATTATTCCAGTGACTTTTCCAACATCCTTGCACATGTTTTTCTCCTTTGGCCTAAAGAAGAGAGACAGCGTGCTTAAATAGACACTGGTTGGGGGAGATAGGTATTCAGCTAAGCTTGCCACTGTGCTTGTGAATTTGCTTTTTCTTCTTGATCACTTTTCTGTGTATCACCAGGACTACAGCATGAAGGAATTTTCCGGGTGTCAGGATCCCAGGTGGAAGTGAATGACATCAAAAATGCCTTTGAGAGAGGTAAGGAAACAGTCTTGAAGATAAAACCAAATATTTGCCAGCCCCCTGGGGTATTGGCTCCACCCTTTCTTCCCTAAGAGGTCCCCAGAGGTCAGGAAGCCAGCTTACCTGTCTCTTCAGAGGGTACCTGCTCTCTTGTACACATTCCCCTGTAGATATGCAGGGAAATACCAGGGCACATCCCAGTTTCCTTCTTCCTTCACAGCCCTACCCATCCTGCCTCTTTCATGCCGATGATCTGCCAAAACCCAAGAAGTTAACTATGATATCTGGGCGGTTTATGGCTTCATCTGGAACCCTTGGTGGCAGTTAATATCAAGGCTAATGCGCTTGTTCATTGTAGCCCATTTATTATTTTGTGGGCTATTAAGGTAATGGGCAAGCTTTGGCAATTTCCGTCACTGTAATGGATATATATAGTTTCAATTTGAGGTTGGCCCTATCATTAAATCTAATTACATCTGATATGAAATTTTCCATGGGGAGCTCTGGCATGATTGTTCTGTAAGTAGGTGTTCTTGGTTGCAGGCCAGGAGACGTGAGAGCCAGTCTCAGGAGCTGGCCTCCTTGGCCTCATTTTTCTCCCCTCAGGAGCTCAATCCCAGCCTAGTTTCATGATTCTTGTGAGAGACAGTTGCTGTGTCCCATCCTCAGCCTATAGGGACCATGTCCCTGAGCCAGGCTGGCACAAGAGAGTTTATATTGATGGACTCGTCTGCCGTGCTTTCGTCCTGGAGCCCCTGAAATGGAACAGTCTTTGCTTTATCTGTTCTCTGGTCTGTCCCACTCATGGCCACCATGCTGGGCAGAAAGCTGATGGATTGAGACCAGGACATACATGGTTCACCCCCTCCCCACCGCCTCTGTTCGTCCTGTGTGTTTTTGCCTCTCTCACTCTCTTTCCTTTTTGTGGGGGTTGCTTATCCTCAGGAGAGGACCCCCTGGCTGGGGACCAGAACGACCATGACATGGATTCCATAGCTGGTGTCCTGAAGCTTTACTTCCGGGGGCTGGAACACCCTCTCTTCCCCAAGGACATCTTTCATGACCTGATGGCCTGCGTCAGTAAGTACAATTCTGGCTTCAGATTGGCTTCTGGGGCACAGCACCGGTAGCAGGAGATAAAGTTTCCACAGGGTCTGTGTGTTCTCATAAGCTTTTCAATAAAGTTTTTCTTTTCCCCAGTGAAATTTCTCCTCATCCTCACTCCTTCATCCCCTGGTGGGAGGGGAGCGAGGAAAGACTTTTCAGTAAGAATCTAGGACCCTCAAGTCAGGACTCCTGGCTTTTTTTTTTTCTTCTGATTCATCTCTGGGCTTTATCTTCTTTTAGTAAAGTACCTTTACTTTCAGTTATGTATTTGAAGCTTATATATCAGTGCTTGTGCTTTTCATGGTACAAGGGGGAAAAGCATAAGCGTTGCAAATATTTCATGCTTGTTGCATTAAACAAGACGTGGCTTACCTGCTAAATGTATTAATATGTGTTCTAGGAACAAAAGCCCTCTGCACATTTAAAAGTAGTAATAGGATATTTTCCCAAAGAGAAAGATATATTCTCTGCTTTATCCTTTTAGGAGTTCTCTGCCTCTAACTCTAAAATTTGGGTCTTGAAAAGCTATTCCTAGCCATTTGGTTTAGCTTGTGGTACTGGAACACCCTCTCATTTGTTTGCCAGGGAAAACAATCAATGGAAACTTGGATTAATACAGGTCAGCCTGGAAGCAGGCCCTGTCTGAGTGATGGCTGCAGAGGCTGGAGGGAGTGGTGCCTTTGAATGGAGAAAAGATCCTTCTTCCTAGGTTGACCAGATCTTCGTACCTACTGAGTTTCCAGTTTCACTCAGTATCTGCCCTGAGTACTTGTCCCTCTCTGTTATCCTGAGAAATTTCCAGGGCATTTGGGAAGCTGGCTCTCTGGTTGGTTTGTTGACTTCTGTTTATGGGTGTCTAGTGGAAGTGAGTTATGTGGGTGATTAAGAATGTGATTCCCTTGGGTCATGTCTTTGTGTCTTTTTCCGACTGGGCCTAGGTGAAGTATCTTGAGCTGAACTGGGATTGCCAAGATAGTAAAGATAGTTCAAGATCCCTTGGCTGCCCAGTTCTTCCCTGGAGATACACTCTTCCTCCTAATCCAGTACTTCCCATCTCTTTTTCATATAAAGGCACCCATAGAAAATGGCAGTGTTTACATGGCACACTGTGGAAGTGAGAGGCTGCCTATGATGGAGGACCTGTAATTGACCTGTAATTAACCTCTCCACAGCACAAGAAAGCCTTTCAGGTCTCCTTCCCCATATCACTACAAACCCAGGGGCCTGCCACCTCTTGCCTCAGACCACTTTTTACTCATTCGTAATGCAGATAAGGGAGGGGGAAGATAAGCCACACTTGTCAGAGGATGAGATGGCACGTGTGGAGTGAGCAGGACAGGACTTGCACAGCCTGTCCCACCAAGATGTAGGCCCTCCGAGGCTTTGTGTTGAGCAGTTATAACAGGTTAGCGGCAGCTCTCTCTCTGTGGTTGTTTGAATAAGAGGGTGGTAGATGCTGTGGGGAACATTTCTAACCCCATTCTCTGTGCCCAAATCCAAATCCAAACTTGTTATTAATAACAAAATTACAACAACCCTAGTTCAGTTTAATTTTAATAATGTGTAATAATGAGTTTCGATTTGGATTTGGCATAGTTCCCCATGCCCAAGAAGTATACACCTTACATCCTGCAATGGTAAATGCCTAGAGCCCAGCAAGTGCCCTCTTCTAACAGCCCTACCCCAAGGAGCAACAGGGATGACTTCCTGTCACTGCACCAGTGCTGTGTGGGGGCTTGGTCTGATGCTGTCCGTGTTGCCCCTGCTGGTAGTAGGTACTTCTGATCATTACTCCCTGGGATCCCAGTCATAGTGGAGGATAACACATGGCTTTCTTCTTTTCAGCAATGGACAACCTGCAGGAGAGAGCTCTGCACATCCGGAAAGTCCTGCTGGTCCTGCCCAAAACCACTCTGATCATCATGAGATACCTCTTTGCCTTCCTCAATCAGTGAGTAACCTTCCCAGTGAACAGCTGGATCAGGCTTTGGCTTGGGCTACTAGAAGTTCCTCTATGGACCTATGCCTATTCACCCAACCCAACAAAATATTTATTGAGCACCTACTGTGTGCTAGCCACAGGGCTAGACTTATTTAATACATTGTTAAATAAAAGATGAAAGCCTTGATGTCATTTAGCTCCTGTTCCAGGGAAGGAAACAGGCAATAACAGATATATCAGGTGGAATAAGTGCTTAGAAGAAAAATAAAAAAGAGTAAAGAAACGGGGGAGAGTGCAGGGGTCTGAATGAAAGGAGGGAGAAGCACTATAGTTGAGGTGGACAGCAGAGACCTGTCTGAGAAGACAGTGTACAAGCAGCAACCCAGAGGAGGGGAAAGCGTGCCATGGGGCCATTTAAAACCCCAGAGTCATGGTAGTAGCAAGTTTGGATTTAGATTTGGGAAGCAATTAGAATTTTTTTTTTTTTGGAGACAAAGTCTCACTCCATCTCCAGACTGGAGTACAGTAGAGTGATCTTGGCTCGCTGCAACCTCCGCCTCTTGGGTTCAAGCGATTCTGCCTCAGCCTCCTGAGTAGCTGGGACCACAGGCGTGTGCCACCATGCCCAGCTAACTTTTGTATTTTTAGTAGACACGGGGTTTCACCATGTTGGCCAGGATGGTCTTGATCTCTTGACCTCGTGATCCACCCACCTCAGCCTCCCAAAGTGCTGGGATTACAGGCATGAGCCACTATGCCTGTCATGTTATTACCTGATTTGTGTATTTTATTTTTTTTTAACCTGCCAACTGCTTTGTGGAGAAGTTACTGGAAAGGGTCGTGAAGAGAAACAGGGAGACCCTATTCCAAGGTTACCGTCTGGTCTGGCCAGAGGTGTTAGTGGCTTAGTCTGGAGACTAGTGAGAACGGGTCAGGTTTGTGATACATTTTGAGCATAACATTAACAGGATTTGCCCATGGATTATACATAGAATATGAAGAGAGAAATCCTAAATTGTTGGCATGAGCGACAGGGACATAGGGAGGTTGTTTATGGAGTTGGAGAAGACAAGGTGTGGAGAAAGGGATCAAGACAATGTGTTGATGTGGTAATGGTCATTTGAGGCGCTTGTGAGATGTCCAAATGGAGATTTCGAACAATTGGACCTAGGAATCCAACCCTAAGGGAGAAACCAGGAGTGGAGCTGCCAGTGCGGGAGTTGCCCATGTACTGGTGGTATTTAGCTAATCACCCAGGGAACAGATGTGGCTACAACAAAGGTCTGAGGAGCAGAGGGACGGTGGGCATGGATGGGGCATTTCTTGTCCAAGCAGCATGTCCTTGTGTGGAGCAAGCTTTGGAGTCCCCACTTGACAGGAAAGGCACCAAGCAAGGACGTGATTCTTCCCCTCTGAGGCACCTCTGTCTTTTCACTTTGCTTTTGCTGCAGTTTGGCCCTCAACAGCCTAGACCAAAGGTTATACATGGGCACCGTGAGAGCCAGATAAAGCCAAAAATGTGTTCCCTTCAGGTGTCTATTGTGTCTTGAAAACAATGAAATCGTGCTTACATTTGGGGAAATTTCACTTTTTAAAGACACAGATTTCTAACTTCTTTTGAAAAATTATTAGATCTGGCGATACCGACCCTGCAGTCCCTGGTGGCAGCAATTCCCTGTGGAGTAAGGGCTGTGCCCCCTCGATGGGGCAGGCACTCCCCAATTCACCACAACCCCCAGCCCTCCCCGTTGCCCCCCAGTCCCAAGGCTGAATTCAGTTGCTATTTATCATCACTCTTGCTTTGTGGTTTTCATAGAGAACAAAAATGTTTCTCTGGATCCGTGAATCTATCAAAGTGGGGGAAACAAAAGGTAAACCAAGGGGCCAAGGTGTTCTCGCATATATTTCTTTGTGAAAATGAAGAGCCTTCCTACAAAGTTAGTCTCTGCTTAAAAGGAGTACAACTTCAGAGACCATTTCATAAGTGTCAGCTTGCTTCCAAGTTCGTGGTCAACCTGGCCTTCTAGGTATCTGGGTTAGTGGCCCCAGCTTGAGACCTTTTCTGGGGCACCCACACTATCAGGGCCCTTGCTGGCCCTGCAGAGCTACAGAGGGTCCTTGTTCCCCAGCATCTCTTCGACGTGGTTGTGTCTGCTCCATTCATCGGCCAGGCCCGAACTCAGCACCACTACTGCCTTTGGGTTGAACACCCCAGTGAGTCACACAGCGTGTTCATGTGCAGCCTGGAAACTCTGCTAATCACTTTCGAGTTAGTCCCTTCAAGGCTACCAGTCATTGTCTCCCCTCGGAGACCAATACCTGCCCTCAACATGAGCCTAGTCTGTTCCCCCAGAGCGAGGAGCATGAGCTAGGTGAGCAAATGGTGATGAGGGGAAAACAGGGAGGGCTGGGGGACTGTGTGTGAAAGTACAATGGGGAGAAACAATAGAATAAGCATCCATGCAGAGTTGCTGCTTTCAGAGATGGCAGTCACTATTGAAGACAGCATAGGAATTGCACCAATTCAAATTAATTCATTTTGTTTTGCTTTTATTGGGGTTTTTTCCTGATTGAAACGAGATCAATTTGCTCATCAAAGTGTTAACATTTAAAAAATGCAGCATTAATAATGAAAGTGTTTTCTAAAATAATAAATAGAATGCAGGACACAAATGATAAAGCAGACCACCTCCACAGGAAGACAACAGCCGACAGGTGTGCACTTCCGGACAGGGATAGCAATAGTTGGCAGGTAGCTCCCGATGCAGACTCTGCCTGATGACCCAGACCATCAGGACCCTTTTTCTTCATTGCTGTGAGTCCTGGATGTATGTGTACTTTATTTCTGGCTATGGTTTGTTCTTGGATTGGACACAACACTGTCAATCTCAAGGAACCAAAAAAACTAATATCTCAGTTTCTGTGGGTCTGGAATCCAAGTATAGCTTAGCAGGGGCCCTCTGGAGAGGTAATTGCATATCATAAAAGAGTTAAAAATCCAGAACAGTGCATGCTAAAAAGTAAGTTTCCCACACTAATCCTGGTGCCCCCAAAAAGCCTCTGTTCCTAACCACAATGCTGAACCTTTTTATGAAGCATAAAAGATGACTTCAAATCAATTAGGAGAATTCACTAATAATATGAACTGAAACTGTAGAAATACAGTAGAACTCTTTGAGGACATAACATGAGTGGATATAAGTCGACACCAAAAATTTTAAAGCAGGGAGTTGTTACTAATGTTATCCATTTTAGATATTTATTTTTGTTGTTGTTGTTTGTTTGTTTGTTTGTTTTTGAGATGGAGTTTTGCTCTTGTCCCCCAAGCTGGAGTGCAATGGCGCAATCTCTGCTCGTGGCAACCTCTGCCTCCCGGGTTCAAGCAATTCTCCTGCCTCAGTCTCCTGAGTAGCTGGGATTACGGGCACACACCACGAAGCCCGACTAATTTTTTTGTATTTTTAGTAGAGACAGGGTTTCTCCATGTTGGCCAAGCTGGTCTCAAACTCCTGACCTCAGATGATCCACCTGCCTCGGCCTCCCAAAGTGCTGGGATTACAGGCGTGAGCCTGTAATTACACCATGCCTGGCCTAGATATTTCTTTAAAAATAAAAATCCAGTTTTTTATACTCTTACACTAGACACAGCCTTCAGGGACTTCAAAGATTATTAACACCATGACATTTTACACAAAACTGTGTGCATTTATATGTGCACATATATGAATTTTTCTGGGGAGAGAATCCCTAGTTTTTGTCAAGTTATCGAAGGAACTTGTGTCCCCTAAATAGTTAGGAACCACTGCTTTAGGCCGGGCGCAGTAGCTCACACCTGTAATCCCAGCACATTGGGAGTTCAAGGTGGGTGGATCACCTGAGGTCAGGAGTTTGAGACCAGCCTGGCCAACATGGCGAAACCCTCTCTCTACTAAAAATACAAAAATTAGCCAGGCGCAGTGGCACACGCTGAGGCAGGAGAATCACTTGAACCCGGGAGTCGGAGGCTGCAGTGAGCCAAGATCGTGCCACCGCACTCCAGCCTAGTGACAGAGTGAGACTCTATCTCAAAAAAAAAAAAAAAAAAAAAAAACCCACTGCTTCAGCCCCTAAACTTAGAACCACTGTATATTGGGAAAGAAAAATGGATTTTAGTCTATATTTTGATGGGAGTAAGAAAATAGACCTAGATTCATGAGATCACAGTCCACGAAGATGTGTCTCCTCTTCAAGCTCCTGGTCATTGTAGCCACCTATGAATTGAACAGTCCTTACCTTAGCAGGCTTCCCAACATTTTTCATCTTTCACAGAGCTTTGACTCAGGACTCTCAGGACTAGAGTTTGTTTCCCTTTGACCACCAGGCTTCCCAGACACTACTGGTTTTCTTTTATGTTACCAAAACATTGTCAGATCACTCTAAAGGATCAAGGCCTTCCTCCTCTTTGTCCCTCCATGACACCAGGAACTGGCCAGGCTTGGATTAGCTACAGCTTAAGACTGTGGCACCTCACGCCTCAGTTGTGCGCACTGAGGTTACCAAGGTAATTATTGCTCCTGTCTCTCCCCAGTTTTAATTTGACTAGGAAATAGACTTAGAAACTTCCCCCAGTCTTTTCTAAATCTCTGCTCTCTTTGAATTCAGGATCCAGGGAAGGATTATACACTTTTAAGAACTCCTGTGAAGCAGTCCAATGAAATTTGTAACCTCCCCCATTGCTGGCCTCTCCTGCATTTGATTCTAGGCCCTAGAAACAGTGATTCCCAACTTTCTTCCCATCACGTCCATAATACCACTTTTCAAGTCCTTCAGTGATTCACAAATGGACAGGGGCTACATCTCCAGGAGGGGAGAGAACCATTGAGTCAGAGGAAATGGACTTTGTAATGTGAGACTGGATGAGGGGTACACTACAGAAACAAACTCTGCAATCAGTTCTGAAGAACAGCTACTCAGATGGAGACAGCTGAGTCTCAGGCCTCTAGTTTCCCAACAGAGGACCTTTGGTTCCTTCTCAGAATCAAATCCTGCCTATGCCCATACGGGAGACTCCTCAGCAGAGCTCACAACTCTGCAGACTGTGTTGGGGAGGCATCCAGAGCTGGCCCAGCTCTCAATGCCTGGATGGTCAAGACCCAATGGGACTCATCAGGTGCAATGGCTCATTGAAGACCTTGGGTCCTTGGCCAAGGTTGGAGGTGTGGCTGGAACAGCTGCTGGCTGAGAAGGGGAGAGTTCCCAGAATAAATAAATACCCGAGAATGAAGTCAGCCTGCATCCAGAGGAAGCCCAAGCAGAAGCCAAATGGCATGCTGACCTTTTCCTGAATAAATCCTGAATGTCATAATATAGAAGGAGATTATGAACATGAAAAACAGTTGCATTCGCTGTTCTAGGAAGAAATTCACTGGCTTGGTGGAATACAACAGCTAATCAGTTGGCTATTTTTTAGTAAGTCTAGAGGCTAGAAGGGAATATCCCTAATAATTTGATTATTTTGTTATGCAAGAAGGTACACAATGCACAGTGCCTGTGCCTCTGACCATATCTTTAGCAGGGCAGCCTGAGGGTCCCTATCTGCCCTGGCAGCTTAGTGTGTTGGTGTGTAGGAGCCATATTCAGCTCTGCAGAGTGACATGTTCTCAAGGTCATGTGGCTTTTTGTAGATAAGATCTGAAGATAGGGATGAGGATGGGGTGGTAAGTAGAATTTGAAATGGGAGCTGGAAAGAGAGAATGGGTCAGAGCTGCAAACTAGCTACCTCTAGTTTGCTTTTCCTGAACTCCTGAATGACGATTCTGGTGGTTACTCTTCTCCCCAGCTTACTTTCTGGAAAGCCTCTGACACCCAGAAAGGCAGGTGGCAATTTGTGGACCTTCTGCTTTTGCTCTTGGCAGCGCCTCCTGTGATTGTGTTTTCTGGGCATTCATGCGAGAGCTTTCCAGCTTACCCCCTTTCCCTTCTCCTCCAGTTTATCACAGTTCAGTGAAGAGAACATGATGGACCCCTACAACCTTGCCATCTGCTTCGGGCCCTCGCTGATGTCAGTGCCGGAGGGCCACGACCAGGTGTCCTGCCAAGCCCACGTGAATGAGCTGATCAAAACCATCATCATCCAGCATGAGAACATCTTCCCAAGCCCCAGGGAGCTGGAGGGCCCTGTCTACAGCAGAGGAGGAAGCATGGAGGATTACTGGTAGGGGGCTTGGGACGGGAGGAGGGGAGGGATTCACTAGCACACACTGGCATGGGAGCCAGATGGCCACACGAAAACCAAAGGGAAACACCCAGATCCTCCCAACTCCTCACTCCCAGGCTACCAGGGTCTGGGGATGGTATAGGCAGCCCCCACCTCGGCCCCACCCACAGACTAAATGCCACTTCTTGCCACCTCCCTTTTTGATGAGTTCTGAGTGGCAAGGGACTATTTTGAAAGATACTGACAACATTAATTGTGATACTAATCTCTAAGAAAGGACTTTTTATAAAGTTGCATCTTTATTAATCAACAGTGTCTCTCGGGCTTCTACTCTGCTCTGTATTGTGAGAAAAACCATCCTGGGTCCCAGGGAATTGCCTTCTTATTGGGAAGAGTTTAGATAAAAGGCATATATTCCTGACTGAGTTTTGTAAGCTGGCACTTCAGAATGATTTTAGAAATTTGTGAAGAGAAAGAAGGATCAGCCTTGTTTTTGGCAGGTTAGGGATGGTCCTCCCCTGAAGCAGCATTCCATTCTGTGGGGCCAGGTTTTCCATGACCTAGCTTCGGAACAGAGATCTAAAAGGAATCCCTGGGATATATCTTTGCTAGACCCCTCTGTTAGACAAAGAACAAATCACTATTTCCATTTTATGGATGAAGTCGCTGCAACCCAGAAAGCCCAGTGACAGTATTTTAGGCCACTCTAGTGATGGGAATTTAACCCCAATCTCATCTCTTAGTACAGGATACAGTCCGTTACCCCATGCCACCTGCCATGGTACCATTTACAGTGTCATTTTTTTTACTAAACACAAAGACAACTGCCTCTCTCTTTTAATCCCTAATGTCCCTACCTCCCCCCTCCTCCTCCCCCTCCCTTCTTCCCCTAAATAGTGTTTCAGCCTGAGCTGAAAGCACAAGCCAGCCCAAATCGGATTCCGTCTGAATTCAACATCTGGAACCAATTCGGCCAGCCCCATTGCTATCGACTGAGGTAGGGGAGGACAGGGGAGGTTGTTTACTTAATGAGAGGCCAATTGGGCCACACTTCTCCCTGACCCCCACAGAACATCCTCTTGCCCAAAGAGTGAAGAACGTGGCATTTGTGTTATGTGAACATAGTAATATCAGTGACATCCCTGGGTTCATCCCTCTCTGCTGTACTGCAGATTTCAGTGTCTGGGTCCAAGCTGGAGGAACCTATGCTGGCCAGCTGGGAGAGAAAGCTTTTTGTCACCGACAGATGGTTGGTGGTGACTGGGGAGGTTGTTGGTCACTTTAGGTCTCAGCCTACTGGATGATGAGCTCCAGGGAGCTGTCCTTGTGCATGTGACTTAGAGCTTTGGTTTTTCCCCTTGCATGAGTGGTGGAAAGCTGTAGAATAGCATTTCCTTCCTTCTAAAATCAGGCAGAACCTCCGCCCTCACTTCTCAAACATCAAACCACTGCAGGCTGTGTTCCAGTGCCCAGGGCACAGAGACCCCTACAGCCCTGGCCCCTGAGTCCCAGCCCAGTGGGACAGAGTCCTGGAGGGGTGTGGCTCACGGGCATAGACAGGCGGGTGCCTTCCTCTAGTTTCCTCCAAGTTATTCTCCCAACCTACCCACCTGTTTCTTGTGCACTCAACATTTATTAGCAGCCTCTGGAAAAACCACAAGATTAGTCAGGGAACATTACTACCACAGACTGGGTGGGAGGCCAGAAGCACCTGAGGAACAAGAGTCGGCGACCTTGGGTTGAGAGGGACCTGTGAAACCACTGGATTCACACCCACCTGGAAGGCTCATGGCCTGTCCTCTCCCTTCTTTGGGAAGTGAGAGAAGTGCCAGCCCTGGGAGCTAAGGCGGTGAAGGAGGTGAGTGAGGGTGGTAGAAGGGGAGATAGAGCACTGAGAAGAGAATGGAGAATGGTCAGGAGACCCAAACAGCCACGGAAAGGAGAGCACCAGGCCACATGGCCTCCCCACAGCTGTGGAGAGGAGAGACAAATCCATTTCACCACGCTTTCCGGTCCTGAAACTGGAACCCAGTTTTCTAGGACTACCTGTTGGGTGGCATGGTGGGCTGCTCCTGAGACCTCAGGTATTTTTGGGCCTGGGTGGGTGCACAAGGGCAAAGGCTGGGGATGAGGTGTGTTTCAAGAGAAGCATAGGATTTTAGGGCTAGAAGAGACCTCAGAAAGCATCCTCTTGCCTTTCTCATAAAGCAGTGGTTTTCCAAGTGAGGTCCCTGGACCAACAGCGTCTGTGTCACAAAGGACTGGTTAGAAATGCACATTATTTGGCTCCACGAAGACCCAGGGACACAGAAACTCTGAGGGTGGGGCAGTGTTTTTTAACAAGCCTTCCATGGCTCCCTGAAGTTTAGAACTATTGCCTTACTGGCTGGCCATGTAAATAAACTTGAAGCCCTGAGGGAAAGTTTGCCTTTGAACCTCTCCCCCGCCACCCCTAGCACCTCACGGGTTTCCAGAACATCACAAAATTCATCAGATTCATCAGATGGTTTTTAGCCCTAGAAAACAGTGAGAAATTGTGCCTACATTTTTTGACAAAGAGGAATCTCCATTTATATTCTAGAATGTTCTCTGGAGCCTGGGAAGCCTCCTTAGAAGTGACTTGCTCTACACAGGACGAGTTCTGAACTGGTCACCCAGTCTGTGAGGAACTTCCCAGGAGTGTAGGATCCATCTCATGGGGAATGAGGCTGGAGGGTTCCAAGGTGGAAACTGTGCGGCCAGGCTGCCGGGCTGAATGGGTGATGGTGCTTTCACACAACTGCCTGGAAAGCCTCACCTGTTACTGCCTACTACCAGAGGAAAAACTTTAGAAATGAACAGTTTCTGTACTTTTCAGGAAGTAAGAACTTCCTGGTGCCCATCCTCATGAATTCTGAAGCCCGCGAGCCAGGAGATCAGGAATAGAAATGACTTTCCTAGTAACCTGCCTATCCTTTCTCGATTCCTTACACTGGATGGTTTTTTTTTTTTTTTAAAGACAAGATCTTGCTCTGTCACCCAGGCCAGAGTGCAGTGGCACGATCATGGCTCACTGCAGCCTCGACCTCCCAGACTCAAGTAATCCTCCCACCTCAGCTCCAGAGTAGCTAGAACCACAGCATGCACACTGACTTTTTTTTTTTTTCTTTTTTTGTAGAGACAGGATCTCACTAAGTTGCCCAGACTGGTCCCAAACTCCTAGACTCAAATGATCCTCCCAAAGTGGTGGGATTACAAGCGTGAGCCACTGTGCCTGACCTACCCTGAATGATTTTAAATTTCATGAATTATTTCAAGAACTTGACCCAGCTTCTATCCCCTGCCCTCTAGTCCATAGCAAACTCCTGCCCTCTAGCCCACAGCAGATTCTTCCTCCCCTACTTTTGTTTCCCACCCACTCCTATGACTCGCCTTCCACTTTTTCACCAGTTCACAGTCTAAACTACAAAGCAACCTAGAGGCACCAACCAAAATGAGAAAGAAGGGAAGCAAGTACTATTTATTAAGCACCCGCTCTGTGCCAAACTTGTTACTAAATTACTTTATTAAGTCCTCACACAGCTGAGGATATAGATCATTATCTTCAGTTTATAGATGAAGCAGCTGAGGCTTAAGGGGATTAAGTAACTTGCCCAGGATCACACAGCTACCAAGTATCAGAGCTGGTTTTCGGATCCAGTTTTATCTGATGCCGAAGCCCAGTGTTTCCCTTCCACCCTGCGTCCCCCTTGAAAACCAGGAATGAATTCACGTAGAGAATCAGCCCTTGAGGAGTTGAGTTGTTCTCTATTTTCTAAAGAATTTAGCTTATACCTTCGAAAGGGCTTCCCTTTGTCTTGAGATATTCTAAGTTCCAAGTAGTCTCAAGTGGTTTTTGTAGCAGGAGCTAGACTGGAAAAACTCTAGAGCTTTGTATTTCATTATAAGCATTTGTCTATTGTGTGTACTTAGAATATAGAGCGAGTAAGATGGATTCAGTGCCCTTGCGCCAGGGAGGCTGTATGAAGGGGAAGAGGAGAATTTTATAAGCAAATGTTAATGTCCCGGTCCCTCTTGCTTCTGTTGCAGTGATAGCCCTCATGGAGAGACTACCTCGGTTGAAGACTCAACCCAGGATGTGACTGCAGAGCACCACACGAGTGATGACGGTACGAGGCCCTGCTTCCTGGTCAGTGGGGACGCCAGGGGTGAAGCAGAAGGAAGTGATTATATATCCTGTGCATCTAATGAACCTGTATGCCCAGTGGTCCCCTGAGGACAGGCAGTGAGCTCCCTGTCTCAATTTCATTCTCTTTCTTCCTTGGAGAGAGAGCCCACCTTCTCAAATAGAATTGCTCTGTATTAAACCAGAGGTGAAGAACTAGGCCTTCCATAGCCCTTCAGCCTTCTTGCCCCACCTCCCAGCTCCTTGTCTGGCCTGAGTGCAGCATGATGTTGGTCCCTTATAGCCTAGACTCCTGCCAGACAGCAGGAGAACAAAGTGAAGGAAATTTCATTTGAAAAACAGTAAACAATTGGGTGTGGTGGCTCACGCCTGTAATCCCAGCACTGGAAGGCCCAGGAGGGAGGATCACTTGAGTTCAAGAATTCAAGACCAGCCTGGGCAACATAGCCAGACCCTGTCTCTTAAAAAAAAAAAAAAAAATAGTCTG
The DNA here is from genome assembly GCF_000951045.1 of Mandrillus leucophaeus. NCBI lineage: Eukaryota > Metazoa > Chordata > Mammalia > Primates > Cercopithecidae > Mandrillus > Mandrillus leucophaeus. The sequence continues at coordinate 387,424 of NW_012100032.1, forward strand.
GCATGGTGGTGTGCAGCATCCCTGTAGTGCCAGCTACTTGGGAGGCTGATGTAGGAAGATCCCTTAAGCCCAGGAGTTCAAGGCTGCAACAGGCTATGATTGTGCTACAGTATTCCAGCCTGGGTGAGACAGTGAGACCCTGTTTCAAAAAAAAAAAAAAAAAGAAACAGTAAGCCTGGGGTGCGAAATAGCAGAGCTGAGTGCCCTGAACCCAATAGAAGCAAGCCAGAGAGAGTGGGAATGAGGATGTAGAAACCACATGCTTTCACGCCTACCGACTGGAAAAACTGACCCTTTCCAAAGTACAGACATGCGAGTGCCGAGCAGCCTGGTGGGCGTGCATCAAGGGGAGGAATGCTCAGCTGTCATCCTCAGGCCTCTCAGCAGTGCCCATGCTTTGTGAGGGTCTGTCCAGCCAGCACATTTCCCCTGCTTCCAACAGCTCCACACCTCCATTTCTGGATCACATGGGCTCTGGAAGTCTCAGCAGCTGACAAGGGGCCTCAGAATTTTCTGGGCACAAGAATGAAATGGCACAGTCTGTGGAGCTTTCCCTGTTCCTGCCTTGCTGGGAATTCTGCAATTCTTGGCCAGCTTTTAAAGGAGAAAATAAAATAGGACTGCTTATTTAGATCCTGATGTCGTAAGGATCCATATGATCATTTGCTACATTCGAGGAGGGGAGTAGGTGAACTAGGAAAATTAGTAGTGGGTTAGAGCCTACCTCGTGGCCAGCTCTGCTAGAGGCTTTCTGTATGTTATCCCTTAATCCCTAGTGAAATTGATATGGCTGCTATTTTACAGCTGAGAAAATGCAGGTCAGGGAGGTCGAGTAACGTTCCTGAGGCTATAGAGAACTGAGATGGGTATATTTAGACAGGCCTTCTCTGACCAGCCTCCTATAGTGAAATCTCCAACCCCTCCTGTTCAGGAGCAGACCCACCAGCTAGGGCCGTCTAGGCATGGTCTTATTTTTAAGCAGCCTTTCTCTCTACTTCCCAGAATAGCTGACTTTCATCTCAGGTTCCAGCTTTCTGGGAGCCTTCTCTTTGCTCTTTGATCTCTACCGCAGCCTAGCACAGATGAAGATAATGATTACAATAAGTCATGCACACGTACCACTTACTGTGGGCCGGACACTGTTCTAAGCACTTTTACAAATTGTAATTCATTGACCTTCATAACAACTTCATGAAAAAGACACTATCATTATCTCCATGTTACAGATGAGGAGACAGAAGCCCATACAAAAATGAAGATACATTGCATTTGTAAACCCCTTTTACTTTTTCAGGTTACTTTCATGTGTATTTTTTTCATAGATTGGTCACAAAATATATTTCCATATATTTTGCTCCTTGGAAAGTTGATTGAGCAAGTTATTTTCTCTTTATAGAGACAACAAGTTCACATTCTACTTACTGGGGGAATGGATAACATAAAATATTTAGAATACAGTATGATACATTTTCTACAATTATTGGAATTATTATATAATCAGAAAAGAAATAATGCTTAAAAATATAGTATGGCAAGTTTGATGATAGACGTCAAAAGCATAAAGAGCTTTAAAAGAAGTTACTGTGGAAAGCAGGGGATGCGGCCGGGCACGGTGGCTCACGCCTGTAATCCCAGCACTTTGGGAGGCTGAGGCGGGCAGATCACGAGGTCAGGAGACCGAGGCCATCCTGGCTAACATGGTGAAACCCATCTCTATTAATAATACAAAAAATTAGCTGGGCGTGGTGGCACACGTCTGTAGTCCCAGCTACTCGGGAGGCTGAGGCAGGAGAATCACTTAAACCCGGGAGGCAGAGGTTGCGGTGAGCCAAGATCAAGCCACTGCACTCCAGCCTGAGTGACAGAGTAAGACTGTGTCTCAAAAAAAAAGAAAAAGCAGGGGATGTTGAGTTGTGTTTTGATGTGTTTCATCAGGCAGGTAAGAGAGAAGAAGATTCCTGGTAGAGGGAACAGTGTGAGCAAAGGCAGGTAAAAGATGATACCAGTGCTTTCAGGATAATGGTACAGTCTGCATGGGAATTTCTTGCTTTATAGATCATCCATGGCTTCGTTTTCTAAGTTATCTTCCCACCACTGTAAGTTCAGCTAATTCAGCTTTTCCATCCAGTTTCCTGAGTCTGCAGGTCCCAAGAACGTGTGTTTACTTCTTTTCCACCCTTCTCAGAATGTGAGCCCATCGAGGCCATTGCCAAGTTTGACTACGTGGGCCGGACAGCCCGAGAGCTGTCCTTTAAGAAGGGAGCATCCCTGCTGCTTTACCAGCGGGCTTCCGACGACTGGTGGGAAGGCCGGCACAATGGCATCGACGGACTCATCCCCCATCAGTACATCGTGGTCCAAGACACGTACGTTGGGCCCATGGCATCTTTGCGGGTGGTCCCCAGCTGCTCTATGAGAGTGAGACTTCATTTCTGGAGCCATAGGACTGTGAGGGAGGCCAAGCCCTGGGGGGTCCGGTGCAGTCCTGAGGCTCACACAGTTCCTTGAAGAGCCCCCCCACCCCACTCCCTGCACTCAGTGGAGAATTTTTTTAAATCTCTCCACTATCTGTGCCCCCTGCAAATCACCCCCTAATCCAGTCATTTTAGAAACCTGCCAGCCAGCCAGCACTCATCCATATTTATACCTGATGAGTGATAACAAGGGGTTTTTATTTGACCACCTATATTTCTTTTCTCGAAAGATCAGGCTGGGAAAACATTTTTGCCTCCCTTTTTTTTTTTTTTTTTTTTTGACAACTATGCTCACCCCAACCTGTTGAGCCACTCTTCCACTTGCAAACTAAAATGACTAGTTTTCTAGGAGAAATCCGGCTTAAGCAGTCTTATGGAAGTGACCTAGTTCATTTAACCAAGATGAGGTTGATTTGGGGTAAGATGGGGGAAGGAGGGAAAAGGATGTCAAGGAACAAAGGAAACCTGAACTGGTCCCAGAGAGATCTCATCTGATAGGCTGTTGGTTGATTCTCACACTTTGAAGCAGTTGTCCCGTGGGCCCACCCAAGCCTACCCCCTGTCCCTTTGCCCTGCCTCTGTCCCCAGCTCCCCTCCCTTGGATACGATGCTGTCAGTGTTTTTAGTCCTTCCCTTAATATTATTTTTTAAAGGTTGATATCCTGAGTGAGTCTGCACCCTCCCAGCCTCTTCCCGGCTCGTTCTGCAGGGAAATCCTCCCTCTGTTGATAGCATCGCAAACCTGGTGGCAATCTGTGCGTGGACAGGACCCTCCCAAATTTAGCATTATGACTTCACTACAGGATCAAGAGAAGATGAATTGTGGGGGAGAAGGGGCTTTCTTTGTCATCAGTAGCCAGAGGGGCCAGGAGAGCAGTGGAGAGACCTGGGACCAGCTTGGATGCTCTGAGCGGGCCTAGAGGCGCTACGACAGTGTGTGGCGGTGTCCTGCCACGACGCCGCCATCTCCAGAGCCACCACACAGTTGACTGTCCTTACCCGGCAGTGCTCAGGACCTCAGCCGATAAACCACAACCTGGACTTGCCGCCTCCTTCTCCAGGAGGCCGCCCCAGCACGGCCTCCCCAGGAAGCAGCATGGGGTAGAAGGCAGATGCCTCGAATCCAGGTGTCCCCTAGCCACGCTTTCCTGAGGAGCTGAGGAGCCCGCAGAACTCAGCGGATTATTTATTTTTATTTAAACGACCCTTCAAAGGCCCTTAGGTTTCCTTGCCTCTGCTCACAGAACTAGCCCAGCCAGGTGTCGCTGCTGCCTCAGAGCTGTGTGGGGTCGCGTGTGTGTGTCGGGGGGCCATCTTGCCGATTTAACACTGCTTTTTGTGTTGTTGTTGTTTTCCCTCCTCCCTGCCTGCCTGCCCCTTCTCCCCCAGCGAGGACGGTGTCGTGGAGAGGTCCAGCCCCAAGTCTGAGATTGAGGTCATTTCTGAGCCACCTGAAGAAAAGGTGACAGCCAGAGCGGGGGCCAGCTGTCCCAGTGGGGGTCATGTAGCCGATATTTATCTTGCAAACATCAACAAGTAAGCTCTGCTTTTCATTTTCTGCTCCCCTGAATGACTTGCAACACCCAGCCTCACCCTCTGGCCTAACACCCCATCTCCATTCCTGTGCTGCACGTAGGGCTCCCAGCTCCCCCAGCCTAACAGTTTGCATGTGGTCACTGCTGCTGCAAGGCGGACAGGGCTGAGGATGCTGCTACAAGCCTCGGGGCAGGCCCACGTCTCCAGCTAGCTGCCCTCGTGCTGTGGAAGGGTGCTTTACTGTGTGTTCCCGCAGTGTCTATCCACCCAGACCTTTGTGGCAGTCTTACAGCTAAAACTTTGACCAAAGCTTTGGTCACTTTATGCAACCTGGTTTTGTACTGTTTCTCAGAGGTGCCTTCTTTTTTCCAATCCATACTCAAATAATAGTCTTTGATGTCTGTCTTCCTTGACCCGTGTTCGTGCAAAGATTCAAAGTCTGTGTGTGGCTTCTACTAGGCTGATGTTACACCAGGTGGGTTTATTGAGATATCATGTGTCTGTTCCTCCCCCTGTCCTGCATTCACTCCTGTGGAGGAAAGGAGGCCACAATGTCCCTAAAGAAAGCTTTGTCCTGAGCTCTTCATTCATTGGCTAACCCCTACCTAGCTCCCTTTTCTTCCGCCCTTTCACACCGGGAGAAATAATTTTCCATTTTGTTCCTATTGCTTTGGCCCTGTGTACTATTCTACCCCCTTAGTCCCTTTGCAGATCCCCACTCCTGCTCAGCAGGCTCTTACCTCTGACCCCCAGCTTTCATTGTGGCTGTTAGCAACATCCTGGGGTTTTAACTCCACCCACGCCCGATCTGGCTGTCTAGAGGGATTCTACGCCTGCGTGCTGCCGCCTCCCCAAGAGGCATTCGGGTTATTGGAGAACTAATCTCATCTCAAGGGGCCAGACACCAAGTCCCAAAGCCTACAGACCTCTTTCCGCCAGACCCTGAAACCTGGCCCCGTGCCAGCAGGATGACAAGCCCCAGGGCGCTCCTGATGAATATGGATTGGAGATGATGTACAGTTTTTATTCCCCTCTGGCTTTTGAGGAATGAAATGATTTGCACTTTGAAAACCTGTTAACCATAGCCTCTGGACACTGAGACTGGAAGGAGAATAAAGGATGCTTGTTGTTTTTAAACTATACCAGGTTTCCCAGATCTCTTGGCTTTTTTCCACCCAGACGGTAGCAGGGGGAGTGGTTGGGGCACGTGGCTCTTTTCCATCTCTTTCACCCTCAAGTTAGTAAAGTCATTTATTCAGATCACTTACTGAGTGTAGTTATAATTTAATTCAGACCAGTTAAAAAAAAATTGAGGAGTTTCTGTTTCTTCAGCACACTGCCCTGCTGGGAGGGCAAGCCAATATCAAGGAACTGTGGGCTAATCACATTTTTTTTCTTATTTACAATTCTATGTTAATTATAACCCTACAATCAAAAGGCCGTAATCCTATACTTAACCCAGAAACCAAGGCGGGGTTGGTGGAGGAAGAGTTAGATAATTAGTTAAGTACATATTTTTAAGCCATCATATATTTGATACCATTTGTGCATAGAAATTGTAGAGAGTAATAACTGAAATGGTAAACAAAAAAAGAAAGAAAAGAAGAGTATCTGGTAGAAAGTTAAGGTGATTCCCTTGAACTCCTTGCTTGCTGGCGTCAGGAGTCTTGGGATGGGGTTCTTGGAGGACAAGCCTCATCACCTGGTGGGTGGGTGAGCGGCGGCCCCCGGGCATGTCTGGCCCTTAGAAGTGAGTTGGCCTTTCAGTCTTACCTCCTGTCCCCCACACCACTCCTCCTCCGAAGTTCCTTCAGTTTCCTGAGTGCCCAGGTTCTCTCTCACCCCTGGGCCCTCACACCTGATGTCTCCTCACCTGGTCACCTCCTCCTCTCCCTTCAAGACTCAGCCCAAAGACTTAGCTCTTTGGGAAAGCCCTTTTGACATCCCTGAGTTCCCCAGGCTGAGTGAGGTGCCCTTATGCTGTATTCCAAAGGCACTTTGAGTACCTTTTGGTACTCACGCTGCACTCAGATTCCCCAACAGATTGAGCTCCTTGAACCCAGGAACTGTATCTTCCTTTTCTTTACATCCCCAGGGCCTGGCCCGGGACATGGCACACCACAGCCACCCCATAAATCTGCCTTCTCAGCAGTTTTAGCCTGTGAGTCAGCCATCCTCAAGCGGAAAAAGGAAAACAGCAAAGAGCTATTAGGGTGTGGCACTTCCATTTAATTCTACACATTTATTAAGTAGCTACTGTTGTGCCAAGCACTGCTGGTGGTTATTCAGAGATAAAAAAGACAAGGTCTCTGATCTCAGAGCTCACAGTCTGGCAAGGTAAAGACCCTATGGACAGGTAACTGAAAGGTAGCATCAGGTGCTCTGAAGGTACAGAGGAGGGAGGGGTCCATTCTTCCTGCAACTGGAGTTAGTGCTGCAGTGGTGCCAGTGCAGCTGGAGTTAGTGGTGCCAGGGAAATCCTTGCAGAGAGGGGGGTCATTTCAGCAGGGCTTTAGAAGACTCGGAGAACATCCTTTTTCCACTCGAGAACGGCTGACTCACAAGCCTAAAACTGCCAAGTGGACAGATTCACGGAGTGGCTGATACATGCCAGGTCCTGGGCCAGGTGCTGCAGGCAGAAAGATGAGGAAGACCTCAGCAGTGAACAGTACTAGGACTGACTTAGAGCACTGTCCCTACCTCACAGACCAGCTCCTTATCTTCAGAGTCTGACCCCTTCCCTCCTTCCACCTCAACTCCTGCCTAGGCCCCCATCTCTCTTGGATTCAAGATCAGAGCTGTTCAGCGGCCATCCAAATCAGAAGTTTCATTGCCTCTTAGATTAGACCTTTTCAGATCTGATTCCAAGACAAAATGAAATTATCCAGCCGCAGGCAACACTAGGATTCTGCCAAGCCATTTTGTTTGAGAGCCCTAAGTGGTCTGAAACAAATTCGCCCAGATCCAGGGTTCAGCCCAGTGCTCGGTGACTTGAGAGTCATGTATTTCCACACTAAGAAAATGCACAAACTGGGCCCTAACTCTGCAGTATTGCTGCCTCTTGAAAACTATTCTGTTCCATGCCTACAGAATAAGCAACAACAGCCTCTGGCCAGAGCCCAAAACAGTTACAGACTTTTTGGAAAAAGAGACATGCTAAAATTTAGAAAAGTTAACTATCCTCTTACCAACAATTCCCGACCTCTTTGGTGATGGTGAGACTTCTTCTCCTACCTGGGGCCTTAGGTTTCTGTTCATGGCAGGTCACAGAAGGGGCCTTTCCATGAATCTCTTTCCCATTAGAAACTTTCGCTTAATCAGACATTTTTTCTGACAGCAACTTACATCTTGACAACACAAAGCCCGTGACCACCAAGTAAGTATCTGTTTCTCCTTTGCCCAGCTTGGGGGTGGCAAGGGAATGAAGACATGGAGAATGCAAGAGAAGACAAAGCTGAGGACAGAATGTGTTCGTGTCCCTCTCCTTCCGAAGTCCCTGGGGGCCAACATCTGCCCCCTCCCACTTGTCCTAGCTTCCTTGGAGCCAGGGCTCCCTGATCACACTGCCCTTTCTGTTTGTGATTGAAGGCAAAGGAAGCGTCCAGAATCTGGGAGCATCCGGAAAACTTTTCGGAGTGACAGCCATGGGCTGAGCAGTTCCCTGACTGACTCCTCCTCCCCAGGGGTGGGGGCTAGCTGCCGCCCATCCTCCCAGCCCATCATGAGCCAGAGTCTCCCCAAGGAAGGGCCAGATAAGTGTTCCATCAGTGGGCACGGGAGCCTCAACTCCATCAGCCGCCACTCATCCCTGAAGAATCGACTGGACAGTCCACAGATCCGGAAGACTGCCACAGCAGGAAGGTCAAAAAGCTTCAATAACCATCGGCCCATGGACCCTGAGGTCATTGCTCAGGTAACTGTGGGCTCCTGGACAGACAGCATGAGTCTACATTCATCACTACCACTTAGTGCCACCCGCCTAATTATGACAGAACTTGAAACAGAACGATTATTTTGTATGTCATATACTGAGTATATATCCACTCTGGACCTGTGGACCCGGTAAGACAGCTTAATAAGCAGTCTGCCTGTCCCTCTCTCCCCAGGAAGAACCTAAAGACAGAATAAAATAAGCCTAGCTTCTTGCCCATACACTGACTATTAGGAAGGCTGTCGTAATTTTTAAAGCCAGTGTTAAGAGTATTTTGATAGCCCAAGTTTTGGGTCTAAAGACCTTGGTAGACTTTAGTGAAACTGCCCAACTATTGAGGCTCAGGTGTAATCCTGAGGCTCAGGTGTAATCCTGGCCACATTTTTTATATTGCTGTGCCCATCACCATCATCACGATTCCTAAGGCTAGTCTCTGGTACCGAGTGGGTATGATCAATTAACAACCTGCACCTGGTCTTAAAGACCTAAAAAAATACTCTGGCTGCAGAGAGCTCTGGTAACCAAAAGGATTTGCAGCAGCCCAAGCCTCCAGAGGCTGTGGAGATGAGCTCCCTGGTTGCAGGGTCTTCCTTCTGTGTAAGCACCACACTGATGACTCTCTGTTTTCCATGAAATATTAGAGATCCAACCCCACTTCTAAAAATCCGACTACCGGGGCCACTCCAAGCAGTTCACTCAGACGTCTCTCCCAACTATATAATTTTCATTAGACCAGGTAGGAACTAAGGGCTCATTGTTGCCTTCTTATCTCACCTGAGTTGAGATTCTCCTTACCCCATCTTCCAGGGGGTAATGGAGGCTGGGCATGGCTTACTTGTGGTTCTCTGCTTACAGAGATGTACCTGGCAAGCCCAGTATTGAGCTACGGGCCTGAGATGTCTTGCTTTGCTAGCCTTCTATTCTGTACCTCTATTTAAGCTCTTGGCTGCAATCTGCCTTGCACTACGGGTATCCTCCCAGCTCCCTCCTCGGCCAGGTGTTAATAGGAATGTCAGGAAAGGTAGACAGCTGGGACAGACTAGCTGTAGAGTGCGACTGAGGAGGGAGATGGAGTTCTTCCTGAGCATTTTAAAGGTTTGAGAATGTCACAGGGATGTGTGAAACTGAATCACTGTGAACACAAAGCATGCATCGCTCTGTAGGACAAAGAAACCTTAACTAGAGGACTTCACTTGGAATGTGTGAAATCTTTCCATGTGAACCTAATCCCAGGAAGAAATCCTGTGGTAGTTTGGGGGTGCCAGACACAGGTTTATGGGGAGGGAGCGGGGAGCTGGGAAGTCTCGCTGGGAGGCAGCTGGCTTGCATACAAAGGTTCTTTGGTTCTGCCTTGAGACCCTGGGCTAGGACTGCTGTTGGCTAAGATCTAGAGTGTTCCATTGATTTGCAGGCAATTGATCCACCTACGTGGGCTTTGGCTCCCCCTCCTGGTCACTCTTTGGTCCCCCCTGTGGTGATGGCTGGAAGGAAATGGTTTCAAATTGGACGCTGCCCTGAGCTGGAGAGGAGGGGCGGGGGGAGGTGTCTTGGGCTCCTGAAATTTTCCTCAGCCCCTGAGGAGGAAGGACTAACCCTCTTCACCTTTGGCCTTGAAGTCCAAGAGAATAAAGATCATACATAATCTCTACCACTTTTTTAAAAAGTGTTTATTATGTACAATTTCAAACCTACCCAAAAGCAGAGAGAACTGGATAACAAATCCCCATGTACTCATCACCAAACTCCTGGCCCTTCTTACTTTGTCCATGTTTCTCCTCCCCGCTAGATTATATGTCACTTCATCAATAAGTATTTCAATATCTGTCTCTAAAATCCAGGGTCTCTAAAAAAACAATCAACTACTTTTTCTAAAGGAAAAAAAAAAAAATCTCATGACAGTGAAAATCCCTCTGTCCCCCTTTCCCCACTTTCTGAGCATTCATATGTTGGAGGATTTGGGCCAAGTACAATAATCTGGACATCTTACGGTCGGTTTCTTCATGCCTTGGCCTGTGTTGTTGAAACCGGCTCCTTGGGGAATTCTCCCCTTATTTGCCTCACCTCCTCCTTTTTCCTGTTTTGCAGGATATTGAGGCAACAATGAACTCAGCCCTGAATGAGCTACGGGAGCTAGAACGGCAGAGCAGCGTCAAGCACACCCCCGACGTGGTTCTGGACACCTTGGAGCCCCTCAAAACCTCCCCAGTGGTGGCCCCCACGTCGGAACCTTCCAGCCCCATGCACACCCAGCTCCTCAAGGACCCCGAGCCCGCCTTCCAGCGCAGCGCCAGTACTGCTGGGGACATCGCCTGCGCCTTCCGGCCTGTCAAGTCTGTCAAGATGGCTGCCCCGGTTAAACCACCAGCCACACGGCCCAAGCCCACTGTCTTCCCCAAAACAAATGCCACTAGCCCTGGTGTCAACTCATCAACTTCCCCACAGTCCACTGACAAGTCTTGTACTGTCTGAGGGATATAATTTAATTGTTCTAGACAAAGGGATTATAGGGACTGACTGTTATTAAAATCTTCCTATTTAAGTAGCTTGGGGACTTCAGTTGAAAATTAGGTTCTAAGTTGTTCTTGCAGGAATTAGCCTCCCCGTCTCCCAAAACCTTGAGAATGAAACCCTTGGCATCGCCTCTCCCTTCCCACTGCCCTCTGCTTCCCCCAGTCGTCGTAATTCAGCCAGCTGCAGTCTGTACCGTTCTTAGGTTAGCCAGAGACAGGTTTTCATTATCAGGTCACTGTGAAATCTGGTAAGGCAGTCCCGAGGACATGGGCTCAAGTCTCAGTCCCCTCAGCCCACAGGGATGCCTTGACCAGTTGGTTGGCTACAGCCATCCAGCTTTCAGTGGCATCTTGTTTTGGGAACTGATTATAGAGAATCATATGTAGTCTAGTCTTCATTTTACACACACACACATATTTTACACACACACACATTTTACATACACACACACACACGTTTTTCTAGTCTCTGGCCTGTGTAGCCTCTCCTGGTCATAGACCAGTCTCTTTGTAAGTTATTGTGGCAGTTCACACAGTAGCCACCAGGGGTCTCTGTTTCCGTTACAAACTTCGTTCTGTCTGGGCCGGAGAACCTAGCCTTTGAAATTTCTCCATCATATGAAATATCACGGGATGGGACAATCCCGTAACCTGTTTCGGGTTGGGGGCTTTCTCTCTATGTTCTTTCCATTGATGTGAATTGGTCATTGGTGTTTGCTCTTGCTCTCCTCCATCCCCTAGAAGTACACCCCAGTCTTATTAAGGAGCTTTTAAAGTTTTTCTGAATGTATAGACATTTCTCGGGTTCCTACCTTTGTCTCTGATGGACCATTTTCCATTTAAGACATTTTCCTGTATAAGACAGTTTTATAGCTGGTTCGTTTTAGGGTAAAGAGTCTTAAGAGAGTTTTATTGTGTCTATGGCAGGTTTGGAAAAGGTAAGAAATGGGTCCTTTTTCCTCCTAATGTTTTTGGCACTTAAAACATAAAATTCATTATCCTATTAAAAAATTAAATTCAGCTTTGCTAATCCAGAAATTGTTCCCAAATGAAAACTTGTTTTAAGTACACCCCTTAGTTTGGTTATTTTACAAGGTCTCTCTTCAGGGACCAACAGGGGCTTAGAGAGCCTTAGTTAGATTAAAGGGAGACCCTGCCTCCTAAAACCAGTTTTCATTGATCCAAACAAGGACAATTAAGGGAACTCTGACCCCACGGGTTCTCAAGTCTTCCCAAGGCCGGAATCTAAAGAAAGTTAAAATTTGAATGCTGAATATTTTGGCTCTACTCTGGCCTTTTTTCTGGTTCCCTTCCAAAATGCACAAATATACCCTTGTCTGCTCCAATCCAGTCTCCAAACCTGGTGTCCGTGGTCCTGGCCCCCCTAGCATCATGCTATCCCAGGAGTACCAGGACCGGAGACATCCACAGCCAGGCTCATGGTTCTCAGACAGCAACTTGAGTTAAAGCTGAAACTCATCCTTCTTCTCTGTGTTTTCTGGTTTAAAAGCTGCACTTACATTTTGGCCTTATTATTTTCTGTAGTTCAGGAGAGATGGTGGGTTGCCATTCAGGTAGGAAAATCTGAGTTTTCTTATCTTTGACCTAGAAGAGATTATTTTTGGACGAACATGTGAAATTGGTGGTTACATCTATGGAAAGTGGTAGGATTTTTTTTTTTTTTAATCCTGTGCAAAGGAAAAGAGGTGCTTTATGGGAAATCACTAATGAGAAGGCTAACCTGCAGCACCAGAGAAACCTTTCCAAGTGCTAGAAGGGAGAACTAAAGAACGGCAGTGAAGTGAGTCAGCCTGGAAGAGGCAACCCACAGTCTTGGTGTTTGTTGCTGTTTCCTGACCTGTTCTTGCCTGTCACCTGGGCCTATACAGGTCCTGAGCCAACAGGGGGCTTTCATACCCAAGGATCTGTTTCCTTGCTGAAAATGAAACCCCATCTTTCACTTTACATTCCTTTCAGTACAACTGATCAAAACTGGTACCCACACTTGCCGTTTCTCCCTCTCTCCAGCACACTCCCCTCTAAGAAAGTAAAAGCAAAGCTTTCTTAATGGCAACGCTTTGGGCCTGTTCTGTTGCTCCTGCCTTATTTCTCTTTCAACCCTGTATGTAACTCGTGTTCACCATCCCCTTGATCAGTGTCCATCCGCGCTAATTTGCATCATGAACTGAACAGTGTGTGAGTGGTCCCCTACTAAACCCAACTCTGGGGGCAGAGCTGTCTTCCCCATCTCTGGTGCTCCTGACACCTGTGAGATGGTCCTGTCGAGAGGACTAGGAACCGATAGGAGGAGAGTCCTTCTCGGCAGAGCTCACTGCAAACAACTGGAATTGAGGTTGCACACTGTGATTTTTACACCGAAAAGCCAAAAGGAGCTGGCCATCCAGGGCCTAGGGAGACCAGCCTTCCTCAGCTATGCTTGCCGAAACCAGCATGATGCTTCAAAGAGCCCTGCTCTGCCCCTCATGGCATGGATCCTTTTCCTGGTGTGGACTCTGAAGGGTCAGTCTTTGGGGAAGAGAGGTGGGGTGGGGCTACTAGCATCCCAATTTAGAAAATAGAGGAGTTTGTAGCCAGAAGCCTGTAAACTGGAAACACTGGTCTCAACCAACCTCCTCAGGGCGCCCTGGCTTCTCCCCAAGGAGATGAGGAGCAGTGATGCCAGCACCAGAATGCGCAGAGCACTGGAAGGGCTGGTGCAGATCTACTTCCCGTGCGGAAGAGAAGTCAGATCTTCCAGGGAATCGCAATGTGGTGGCGTCTGACTTGTATGTCACATTTGTGTAAAATGGTATATTCTTTAAAATAGTGTTGATAACTGGAATATTGTATGTATGCTTGGAGATGCTTTGTGTGAACCTAAGACTGTCACTCAACAGATGTTGGATTGGGGAAAATCCAAAGCACAACTTCAAAATAAAATACATTTTTAGGTTTCGATGCTGCAGTTCATATCCCTTCTCTCCTCTTTGAAATCTCTGATTCAGGACTCCAGCTGCCCAGGAGGGATTTTGATTCGTCTGTGCTAACAGAGCCCTGCCTGGCAACAGAGAGAGCAACGAGATGACCTTACAGCCAGCCACCTTCTCCCTCCCCACCAAGGCATAGCACACTTGCATTTAGAATGGGAGGTTTTTCCCCCAGCATTTCCATTTAGCCTGTGTGTGGATTCTCATAGGTTTTGTGGAGAGTCTTCCAGCTCACCATTGGACCGCCTGTTGCCATGAGAACCATTGCCTTCGCAGAATCCACCTTCCTTGTTTTCTATCTCTAGTCAGATTTCCCCACTTCAGGGAGTGGGGCCTAAGAAGTTGCTTAGAAACTTGGCAAGCTACAACCAAGGGTGACTAGAGGTTCTCTTTCTTCCACAACCAAAGCCCTGAGTCATTCTGCCCTTGACAGCCCCCTTCCTCTGGGAGAAAAGCTGACCAATTTGCTTGTGCTGTTGGTGGGAGTGGGGGATACAGGTGATAGATTGTGAGTCTAGCACAGCTTAAGTTCAAGGGTGAAGTTATTCAAAGGTAACAACTTGAAACAAATCCTAGAGCTCCTAGGGCCAACACTTACTTTTAACAGGCTTGTTCTAATACCAGATGCCCCTGGGGATGGATCACATCTCTCCAAGTGGGTACCCTGTGTTCAGTGGTAATGCAAGGAATCCTACCCTCAGCTCTAGACAGGACACTTTACAACCCCTTCTTAGGTTTATCATCCCTTTCCGTTATTCATATGTCTTTTATTCAGCTTTGCTATGCCCTTCCAGCCTACTGTCTCTTCCCTTCCCCTGTTTTCAAGGAATAGCTACATCTTGAGCTTCTCTTGCTGGGCCCTTGGCCTCGGGTAAGTCAAGGCCAAGGCTACTGTGCCACTCTGGTAGGAATGAGTTCCTCCTGAGTGCAGGGAGAATGGGGATGGCCAGGAGCACCCCATAATAGCTGTGACATGGAGCCAGTTCGTAGGCCGTGAGCAGGGGACAAAAGAGCCCCTTTTCAGAGGGTCCCAAGGCAAAGGCAGGCTATGTTTTTTAGGTCCTCTTTATCCATATATGGTTCTTTTTATTTCATATGTCCTGATGGGGGCTGAATGGAAACTAGTGGCAATGAACACTGTCAAAACAAGCCCGTTCCATCCAGATAGAAACCAAAAATGCAGACCAGATGTATGTTAACTCAGGAAACAGTCTTTTAAGACTATCTAACCTAAATGTTGATATCAAACTTGTCCAACCCACAGCTCAGGATGGCTTTGAATGCAGCCCAACACAAATTCGTAAACTTTCTTAAAACATTATGAGATTTTTTTGCAATTTTTTTTTAGTTCATCAGCTATCATTAATGTTCGTGTATTTTATGTGTGGCCCAAGACAATTCTTCCAATGTGGCCTAGAGAAACCAAAAGATTGGAAACTCCTGATTTATGTTCATCGGTATATGACATTTCCTTTTACTCAGGAGTTAGCAACCTTGGCATATTACATATACTAAAGACAGTCATTTAGTCAGTCAACAAACATTAAGCTTCTCTCTGCAAGCACTGTCCTATAGTACTGAACAGAAAAAAAAACAGGTAATGGAGCTTTCTAGTCAGGGAGGACAGATGAAAAAGCAAAATGAGTATTACTCTGAAAACGAAACTGTAATAAGATAGGAGTTGTTCAGGAAATGAAGGATTCTGCTTGACCTGGCAAGGCTGACATGACTAGTAGACATCTAAGTGGAAATACCAGGTAGACCCTTGGATGTACGAATTTGGAGATTTGGGGGTAGATAATACCTGAAAACCTATTAGGAACTGTTACATTATAGATGTATTCAAACAGAGATTCCCAGGAAGAGCGTGGAGATGGAAAAAAGAGAAGGTCCTGATCATTAGAAATGCAGCAGAGGGGCTGGGTGCGGTGGCTCACACCTGTAATCCCAGCACTTTGGGAGGCCTAGGCGGGTGCACCTGAGGTCAAGAATTCGAGACCAGCCTGACCAACATGGAGAAACTCCACCTCTACTAAAAATACAAAAAAAAATTAGCCTGGTGTGGTGGCGCATGCCTGTAATCCCAGCTACTCGGGAGTCTGAGGCAGGAGAATCGCTTGAACCCGGGAGGTGGAGGTTGTGGTGAGCCGAGATTGTGCCATTGCACTCCAGCCTGGGCAACAAGAGTGCAACTCCATCTCAATAAAAAAAGAAAAAAGAAATGCAGCAGAGGAAGGGGGGCAGCAAAGAAGGCAGAATGAGCAAGTGGCAGTGAGGTAGGTGTCTGGGAGAGCACAGGGTCACAGATAGCAGGAGAGGACAATGCTTCAGCAAAGGGGGAATCTGCTGTTGAATGCCAATGGGGTAAAGTGAAGCTGGCGTAGAAAGGGAATCATTGGTGACCTGGACAAGAGCATTTTCAGCAGAGGGGGAATGAGTCCAACTGGAGTGGGTTAGGTGGCAAATGGGAAGGGAAGAGGCAGTAACTTGACAGCTCATTGAATGGGGAGCATCGGGAGACAAGGGTAAGATGGGCAGTGCAGAGGTGCATTTGTTTGGTGGGGTGGGCAGGACGCAGTAGAACGGGAAGAATGAATGTGCAGGAGAGGTGAGGGTGAGCTGCAGGGCACAAGCGGGAGGGTTGGCCATGGCCACTAGAAGAGGCTCAAGAAGAGGCACTTCCTGCTGTCGCGTGGGAGGGAAGGCAGGTGAGTACAGACAGGGCAGGCAGTGGATGCGGCGGAGGAAATGAGGGAGTTCCCTTCTGATTGCTTCTTTTATCTAAGTGAAGTTTAAGGCAAGGTCCTTAGCTGACAGTGTAGGAGGGAATGGTGCGGAGGAGGTTTGAAGAGTGAAGACAATGAGAGAAACACTTGCTTTTCCTCGAAGAGAGATGACGCTGGCACCGGCGCCGATTTCCTTCAGTGGCCTGGATGCTGCCCCACAGCTTGTCCCACTGCTTGAGGCCATAGCAGCAGGCCTGACTGCAGTGTTCGTCCCTCCTTCCACACCCAAAGCTCCTGGCCAGAGCTAACCCCTGCAGGGGACAAGAAGCCGGGCTCCGAGACCTCGTCGCTCAGCCCTTCGCCCTTGTGACTGAGCATAGCAAATACACACTGCCTGGCAATGCCCCCCAGTCTCTTCCATATGCACCCCACCAGCACCCGAGCCCTTTCCGCTTCCCTTTAAGGCACTGGGCAGGTGAGTCCGCTGTGGGAAACTGACTCAGGCCCCTTAGGGGCGGAAAAAGAAATTAGTATCTCTTCAGAGTGGACCAGGTGCCAGGAGCTTCATCTCATTTTACTTTCAAACCGGCCCTATGAGGAACGTCGAGTGACGTGCTAGGCTCACCCACAGTAGGTGGTAAGATCTGAACTCAAACCTCCATGGCAATGGAGCTAGCCCCTGCCTTTCCCGCTATACTTTCGGCCTCTTTGTAGAAGTCACATGAGATTTTCTTTCTGACAGCTGCTGTCAAGGGCCGTCCTCTTCCGCCTCTGGTCCTTGCACTACCCTTGGATTGCCACTTCTATTTCTAGGACTCCTCAGAGCCACTTGGGAACATGTGGCGGGGACTCTTACAGACTTCCTCTTCCCTTCTGGAGCCCGCCAGCCCCCTGCACCTTCCTGGATGCAACTGGCTGTGCTGCCCGACTGGGGCACAGGCAAGACATTGCTTCACTGTGTCCACACAGAGGATGTGACCTCACAGAGGATGCCCAAGGAAACTTGATCTGTCACGGCAAACATGGCTCCAGGCCACCTCTACCTCTCCCCCTTTTCTCAGCCTCAGTCCAGCTCTTCTCATGCTTCTGTACCTCTGCATGTGTGCCCACAGCCTGGAATTCCATTCCCCCAGCCCCCTCTCCTCTGCCTAACTCCCCTCTTCCTAAAGTCTGGCCGAGCAACCCTTCTGGAAAGCCCTTCCTGATCACCTTCCTCCCTGCTGCCTGCCTGCCACTCAGCATCTGCCATGCCGTCCTGGACCTCCAGGCTCCTGGTGGGGTGCCCAGCCTTTATGCCCTCAGCACACAGTGCCTGCCTCATAGAAGGTGCTAGACACATGGTAGTTGCCTTTGAACGTGCTAAATACACTGGGAAAGAGATTGATGGAGAGAGGAAAGTAAGAGTGCTGCTGAAGACCCAGCAGGTTCATCAGGGTAAAAAGTGGGTAAACATTATGGATCGTCTAAGTTATGTAGCAAACCTCGGTGCCCTAAAGCAACAAAGGCTGATTTCTCACCAAAGCCAATGTCCCTTGTGAACCAGCAGGGGAACTCTGCTCAGGACAGTCACTCAAGGACCCAGACTAACAGAATCACACTGCCAGAAAGCAGAGCTCTGGGAGGGTCTTGCATCAGGAATTAAATGCTTTGGTGGGGAACTCACATGCTCCCCGCATCACAAGGTAACTAGGATGTGCAGTTCTCCCATGTGCCAGGCAGGCAGAAACCTGGGAAGACTAGGCTGGGCGCGGTGGCTCACGCCTGTAATCCCAGCACTTTGGGAGGCCGAGGCGGGTGGATCAGGAGGTTGGGAGATTGAGACCAACCTGCTCAATCCACCTCACCAACCACACAGTGAAACCCCATCTCTTCTAAAAATACAAGAAATTAGCCAGGCGTGGTGGTGTGTGCCCTTAGTCCCAGCTACTCGGGAGGCTGAGGCAGAGGTTGCAGTGAGCCGAGATCGAGATTGTGCTGCTGCACTCCAGCCTGGGTGACAGAGCAAGACTCCATCTTAAAAAAAAAAAAAAAAAAAAAAGCAAGTTGGGAAGACTGGGTGGAACATGAGGATCTCCGGCACTCAGGCACATTCCTCCAGGTCCTGCCGTGAGAAGCTGCAGCAGCTCCTCCAGCTGGCAGTGTTATGGGGAGGTCTCTTTAACAAAGCACCAGGCAGTTTTCAGTGTTATGGGGAGGTCTCTTTAACAAAGCACCAGGCAGTTCTCAGCTCTGCTCCTGTTCTAGTGTCACTGTGGGAGGGGTGGCGCTGGCGGAGGAAACCACCAGGTGTGGCCATGGGAAAGTCCCTCCAACATTCTATAGAAACATGGAATTTCCTGGTTTTAACCATTTCACATCCAACTGCCATCTCAGAGCTGACCAGAGCAGCACAGACCCCTCCAGCCTCCTAGGACATTTGATGCGGGGCATCAAGTCCTGGCTGGGAAGTTGGCACCTGGGTTCCAGCCCCAGCAGTCTCTGAAGAGAATGGGTAAATTCCTGAAGTGTGTGGGCCTCCATACCTTCAAGACTTTCTGTAAAACACTTTCCAAGCTCCAAACAATTCCAAATATATCCATGTCATCCAATCAACCCATGGAGTAGCTGTTACTGTCCTCCTGCTGCAGGTGAGTGAGCTGGCTGGGAGGGGCTGCATGCTGTGCTGAGGTCACACTGGAGGGCATCAGCTGGGTCCTCGCACTTGCTCGGACCTCTGCAGGCCTCCTTGGAAGGTGACTCAGATCCAGCTTCTAGGACTGGGTCGGCATAGCTCCTACATCTCCTTGGGGCTCCTGGGTGCGGGAGCGTGGACTTCCCAGGCAGCTTTCCACTTAGTTAACTTGCCCAACCTGCTCTGTTGACTCCGGGCAGAGTCCTGAACTTCCCTGCTCCAGTGAATTGTGTGAGATGCCAAAACAGCACCCAGCTGCCCACCACAATGACCAGAAGGGCCCCAGTTCCTGGCTTCTCTGTGGCTCAGACTCTGGTCCTATCGCCTACACTTGGGAACTCAGAGCATCCTCTTTCTCTTTGCTGAGCTGGTGGCTGCACCGAGTTGCCTCTGTCTCTTTAAGAGAGAAAGAGAGCGAGAGACGGAAATCAGGAAGTGTGAGAGAGCTGAGAGCCAGGACTCAGTGCTGAGCTTGGTGTCCCACCACCACAAGGAGGCAGGGAAGAAACCCACTAGTCCCAGCTCCTGGGGTGGCACAGGCCATTGCAACTGGCCCTGCCTGTGGGTCCTAAGGGCCCTTGGCCACCAGGAGGCTGAGAACACTGCTCATGAATGACAGCAAGCCCTGAAAGTTCTGGGAGTGCCACCCAGTCCCACAAACCTGCATCCCCTGCAGTGGAGATGGGGTGAGTGTGCAGCGTGTGGAGGGGGGCGGGGGTGGAATGAGGGGGCCAGGCAAGGGGCAGCTGCAGGGCAGCTCAGCCAGGCACAGGGATGCGGGCCTGTCGGTAGTGGTGCTCTCACATAGAGCGTTGTGTGTGGCATAGAGGTGAGCCACCATGGGCCAACCACAAGCCCTCCCTGGGCTCTGCTTACCAACACCCAAAGCCAGCGATCAGCTCCCAGCACCTGCCCTCACCTTTCCCGGGGTCTTTCTCCCTGGCCAGAGTCTCAGGAGTAGGAGATGCCGGGAAAGTCTCCCTGAACAGTTGGGGTATAGAGCTGGAAACCCCCAGCCCAGCCCTCTGGGGGAAGGTGACAAACAGGAAAGGGTTAAAGGGCTAGAGCCGGTGGCCTTTGATGGAGGCTGAGAAGCAACTGCACTGAGGGGCGCCTCTCATCCGCCCTCCTCTTTCCGGTGTAGCTCAGCTCCTGGACGTGCCACAGACAGAAAGCATAACATACGCTCACCAGGAAGAGCCTTTGCCTGACTCAGGGCAGCTCAGAGTGTGGGGTAAGTGCATTTGGCCACAGCAGAGCCCTGAGAAGGAAGGGGAGGGGAGAGATGGGTGGGCGGTGGCTCACATGCTTCACTGTCCACTGCTCATTCATCCAACCACTGGTTGAGAGCCGCTGAGCCCTTCTATGCACCAGGTGCTTGGGGTGGTGGGGGGAGGATCTGCAGAGCGTGCAGAGTTGAGCCAGATGTGCCACAACCAGAGCTCCTGGGCACAGAACCCAGGGGCACGCCACCTGTCTGGGGCTCTGTGCTTTGCACCTCACTGCCTATTATCCCAGAGTCTTCAGCTGTTCCTCGCCCCAGTATCAGAGCCTTTGGCCTTGATTTCAGCCTGCTCTGCTCCAGCCCCAGCCCCCAGACCTGCTGGCTGGCTCCAGCCTCAGCGGGGAAAACCAGACCCACTCATTCATGCTGAGCTACTGTGTTGTCTTCAGGAAGCCTCTCAGTACTTCAGTTGCTTCTGTGTAATGTCCACTCCTACCTGATCTGAAACTAGGAGTTGACCACTGATCTCTTCAAGGGGCCCCTGGCTCAATGAACTGACATTATCAAGGATTTGCGTTTTTAAAAAAGATTATACAGAGAAAAAGTTCAGAATGAAGGAACATAGGATTCTAGGCATGGCAACCCTCAGTTTGAGAACCTCTAAGATGTTAGAACATGAAGACACCTTTTCTAGTCTAGCGTTATTTAAAAGTATTTAAGTGGCCAGGCATGGTGGCTCACACTGTAATCCCAGTACTTTTGGTAGGAAGCCCATGTGGGTGGATTGCTTGAGCTCAGGAGTTCAAGACCAGCCTGGGCAACATGGCAAAAACCCATCTCTACTAAAAATACAAAAGACAGCCAGGTGTGGTGGTTCACACCTATGGTCCTAAGCTACTCAGGAGGCTGAGTTGGGAGGATTGCTTGAGCCCAGGGGGTGGAGGTTGCAGTGAGTCATGATTGCACCAGTGCACCCAAGCCTGGATGACAGAGTGAGACCTCATGTCAAAAAAAAAAAAAAAGAAAGTATTTAAAGGATGGTGGCCCTTCTAATGCTTCTGTCCCCAGGTATCCCAAAAAGGCCAGCCCTGGCCTTATTTTTCAGAGATAAATTGAGTTTAACTTCTGAGGATACACTTTCTGGTACTAATTGCTTTAGGAGAACCAGGCTGTGGAGAAAAGATGAGGACAAAGATGGGAAACAGACTTGTAAGATGTTTCCGATTCTCCCAATGGCCAAATGATGAATTTTGCCTCCCCTATACCCTGCTCTCACACACACACTCACACGCTTCTCCCCAACCCCCTACACAAATACACACACACACACACACTCACACACACTCACACACACTCACACACACACACACACTCACACACACTCACACACTCACACACACACACACACACACTCTGAAGCAGCCCTGTCTCTCTTGGAGCAGCACTGACCCAGCTGTCAGCTCACAGCAGCAGGAAGTGGTGGGCCTGGCAGTCAGGCCAGCGGGGGCTGGGGGAGTGGCTCCAGGCTCATGTTGCAATCCTGGAGATTTGTGGTAGTGTGGGAGATGCTGCCTGACCCCAGGCCCTTCCTCCTATACTGTTTCTGCTTCCTGGGACAGTCTCAAGCCTGGATGCCAAAACCCAGAATCTTCAGTGCTGGGGAGAGGTGATAGAGACAAGAGGTTTGTCTCTGTTGAATGACCTGCCTGGGGAGGGGCTTCAAGGGGACTTGGGGAGCCAGGACAGGCAGAAGGCCAGGCCTCTTAGGTGGAACAGGTGCCGGCTGTGGGCTTAGGGCTCAGTGGGGGCCCTCTTGTTGTGCTGTGCGTCCTTTTGGGGAAGTTACTTAACCTTTCTGTGCTTCATACTTCCCCTACTCCCTTACTTATGGAATGCCCACATGGAGCCCTTCTTAGGGTAGCCTTGGGGCACAGTTACAGGTCAGGCCACCAGTGACCACCCCATGCCAGGAATGGAATCCTGGGCCCCCAGCATGCTCTTTTTCTAGGCAGCAGGTGACCAGCCAGCTCAGGGCAGGAGATGCAGAGCACAGCCAATTACCTGTGGCACACAGATGACCTGCTGGGGCAGGGGGCCACTGCCAGTGTGTACAAGGCCCGCAACAAGGTAGGAAGCAACCCTGGCCAGGCCTCTGGCCAGCCCAGCCTTGGCCTCCTCATGCCTTGCAAGCTGGCCCAGTCAGCCCCCAGAGGGCATTGAGGACGGTGGGACAGGGATCTCAGGACGTTGTGCAGCACACTCACACTGTGGGTTTGAGCAGAGGGATAGGGAGCTGAAAACGGCTCCTTGAGAGGATGCCTCCGTCAGGCACGAGTTGGGCAAGAGAACTATGAAGTCACAAGGCAAACATCCGAGGAAGGTAGCAGCAAATGGGATCTAGGAAGAGCAGAGGCAGGAATTAGGCCTTGTTTGGATTTATCCTGCAAGAATATACGAGATGATATCCACTCTGTTTTACTTAAGAGTGGTAGCCGGCTGGGCGCAGTGGCTCACACCTGTAATCCCAGTGCTTTGGGAGGCCGAGGTGGGCGGATCACGAGGTCAGGAGATCAAGACCATCCTGGTCAAGATGGTGAAACCCCATCTCTACTAAAAATACAAAAATTAGCCGGGTGTGGTGGCGGGCACCTGTAATCCCAGCTACTCGGGAGGCTGAGGCAGAGAATCGCTTGAACCTGGGAGGCGGAGATTCCAGTGAGCTGAGATCTTGACACTGCACTCCAGCCTGGGGACAGAGCGAGACTCTGTCTTAAAAAAAAAAAAAAAAAAAAAGGAATTGGAGCCAGCCAGACCAGGTTCCAGTCCCTTCCCTGCTGCTAACCCCAGGGAGTGTTAGCTGCCCTGTGGTGATTGTCAGTGGCAATTGTAATAATAACAACAAGCCATCCCTTGCAGGATATCAGAATTTCAGGCTCTTGTCACCTCCCATTGCGGGACTGTCTACCCCTTGAGAGGAAAAGGAGGTGTGGATGGGAGCCCCCATCCAACCAGGCTCATCTCTGGGTTGGGCTGGCGGGAGAGGCTGAATGGAGGCCCAGGAGAGGGTGGCTGCTCCCCAGCGGGAGTGGGACGTGTGCTAATCCCCATGCTGTCTCCCACTGCTCCCTCCCCAATGGCAGAAATCCGGGGAGCTGGTTGCTGTGAAGGTCTTCAACACCACCAGCTACCTGCGGCCGCGTGAGGTGCAGGTGAGGGAGTTTGAGGTCCTGCGGAAGCTGAACCACCAGAACATCATCAAGCTCTTTGCGGTGGAGGAGACGGTGGGTCTGGTGCTTGGTCAGAGGATGGTCTTGTCCTGGACCCTTGTCGTCTGGGGAGAGTCAGGCCACACAACAACAGAGACTTGGTCCCATGCTCATCAGCAGGTCAGACAGAGCAGGCAAATTGCAGAAGGGAGCAAAGGGTGCAAGGGGGTGGGAGCGGTACACGGGAAAGGAACGATGGACAGAATCAGTACCTAAGCAGAGAGGGCTTCCTGGAATAGGTGACTTTGGATTCCAGTGTTTGAGATCAGTGTGAGGACAAGGAGGGAAGGCCAGGCTGGAAGCTGGGACCTGGAGAATGGGGACTCTGGGCTCCATCCCCACTAAGATGGATGGTGTGATGATGGCACAGTGGCATGGGTGTGCTTAGTGCCAATGAAGTGTACACTTAAAATTGGTTAAAATGGGAAATTTTGTTATGGATATTTTACCACAATTGAACACCTAATCAAAAGAAGTAATACAAAGAGGGGTGCTGCCCTTGGGGAGACAGAGCCACCACCCCTCTCGGTTTCCTAGAGAGTCCAGATGGCACCTCCATACCCTAGTGTCCTTGAGACGCCCTCCTCAGCCCCATGTGTGTCTCTGGCCTTCTGCCTGTCCCATGGCTCTGAGCCACTTCTTCCTAGAGGGTGGGGAGGAGAAGTGCTGTCCTCAGGAGCCCCTCTCTGTCCCACCTGTAGGGGGGCAGCCGGCAGAAGGTACTGGTGATGGAGTACTGCTCCAGTGGGAGCCTGCTGAGCGTGCTGGAGAGCCCCGAGAACGCCTTTGGGCTGCCAGAGGATGAGTTCCTGGTGGTGCTGCGCTGTGTGGGTGAGCCCCTCCCTGTCCCTGCCTCCACCCTCAGACCAGCAGCAGGCCTGGCACAGACGCTGACGGGCAGGACCCAGGCGTCTGACTCCTGCTAATCATTCCATTTAAAATTCCAGCTTAAAAATTAAACCTAAAAAAGATTGTACACCAACGTTCTTAGCAGCATTATTTACAATAGCCAAAAGTTGGAAACAGCCTAACTGTGAAAACAAAATGTGGGCGGTTCCTAAAATAGAATATTATTCAGTCTTAAAAGGAAAGAAATTCTGACACCTGCTACAACATGGATGGACCTTGGTGACATTATGCTAAGTGAAAAAAGCCAGACACAGAAGGACAAATCCTGTATGATTCCACTCATACATTCATAGAGACAGAAAGTACCATGGTGGATGTCAGGGTCTGGGGGCAGAGGAGAATGGGGAGTTGTTTAATGAGTGCGGTTTCAATTTTGAAGAATGAGGCTGGGTGCAGTGGCTTATGCCTGTAATCTCAGCACTTTGCAAGGCCCAGGTAGGCGGATTATTTGAGGTTAGGGGTTTGAGACCAGTCCGGCAAACACAGTGAAACCCTGTCTCTACTAAAAAAAATACAAAAATTAGCTGGGCATGGTGGCGTGCGCCTGTAGTTCCAGCTACATGGGAGGCGGAGGCATGAGAATTGATTGAACCCGGGAGGCAGAGGTTGCACTGAGCCGATATTGAGCTGTTGCACTCCAGCCAAGGTGTCAGAGTGAGACTCTGTCTCAAAAAAAAAAAAAAAAAAAAAAGTGGACAATGAGAAAAGTTCTAAGATGGATGGTGTGATGGTGGCACAGTGGCATCAGTATGCTTAGTGCCAATGAAGTGTACACTTAAAATTGGTTAAAATGGGAAATTTTGTTATGGATATTTTATCACAATTGAACACCTAATCAAAAGAAGTAATACAAAGAGGGGTGCCGCCCTTGGGGAGACAGAGCCACCACCCCTCTCGGTTTCCTAGAGAATCCAGATGGCACCTCCATACTCTAGTGTCCTTGAGACGCCCTCCTCAGCCCCATGTGTGTCTCTGGCCTTCTGCCTGTCCCGTGGCTCTGTCAGCCCATGGGAACTCCTGCGTCTCTGGGTCCAAGGACAGCCTGCCCACCAAGATGAGCCTCAGACACTAGATTTTCCCTGGCCAGAGCCAGCTAGCGGCTTCCCTGTCTGTCCCCAGTGGCCGGCATGAACCACCTGCGGGAGAACGGCATCGTGCATCGCGACATCAAGCCCGGGAACATCATGCGCCTCGTCGGGGAGGAGGGGCAGAGCATCTACAAGCTGACGGACTTCGGGGCTGCCCGGGAGCTGGATGATGACGAGAAGTTTGTCTCAGTCTACGGGACTGAGGAGTACCTGGTGGGTGAGCTGCTGGGGACCCGCTGCCCCCCTTGTGAGCCCCTCAGAGCCCCCATAGGGGGTGTGGCCCACTTCCTGCTTCCGACAGGGTTATGTCTCTCCGCTGTACCCCAACCAGAAGAATGCATTCTGTTCTCTAAGACAGAAAAGGTGAGGCTGCAGCCTGGCCAGGCCACCCGGCCTTGTGCAGTTAACTCCTTGCCGGGACTCTTGGGAGGATGGGACGTACAGGTCCCCAGGGCATAGGGTGGCCCGACGGAAACGCTCTGGGTAGGGCGAATGTGACACCCGTTTTTAAGATGACAAAGGAGAAGGATTTGAACAGTTCTGTTTTCACCTGCAGGCAGTGGAAGGGAGTCTGACAGGTCTCAGGCCCTTGCCAGCCCTCCCGCTCCATGGCCGCGTTCTGGTTCTCTCCGGCAGCACCCCGACATGTATGAGCGGGCAGTGCTTCGAAAGCCCCAGCAAAAAGCGTTCGGGGTGACTGTGGATCTCTGGAGCATTGGAGTGACCTTGTACCATGCAGCCACCGGCAGCCTGCCCTTCATCCCCTTTGGTGGGCCACGGCGGAACAAGGAGATCATGTACGGTGGGCCACAGGGCAGGGAATGGGACAGACTGGTGGTCCCCTGGCCCTTCTCCCACCAGACCCTGCTGTGTCTCCTGGTCCCCTCACACTCCTTTGGTCCATCCCCCACCCGGGCTCTTTGTAGACCTCTTTTTGTTAATGGGATCAAACAAGCAGCTGAGCTCTGCCCGGGGCTGCCGGGTGTCTGTGAACACAGTTCACAGTTCGGTGCTTCACTCTAGCCCTCCGCTCCCTTACTGCTCTCCTTGTCTTAACCGAAGCTCAAAGAGTGACTTGCCCAAGGTGGCAGAGCTCGCCAGGGGCAAAGGTGGCAGCTTCCTGTTCCCAGGTCCAAGGTCTTTCCATGGTTTTGTGCCATCGGACAGGGAGGTAGTAAGTGGCTGGAGACAGCAGCGGCTCCCTCTGAGCGCACCACCTGGAGCAGAGACGTCAGCTGCTTAGCGGGAAGGTTGCTGCACTCGCCTCAGCCCGGGGGTCCAGCTGTGTGGAACCTATATCAGGACCGTGAGAGGGACAGGAGACCCGCGTGGACAGGGGTTGTCAGGGAAGGCTGGACTCTGAAGGGAGAGAAAGAGGACGAGAGGATACTGGGGCCATGCATAGCATGGGCAAAGGTGTGGAGGAGGCTGGCCAGGCTGAGGGAAGTGTAGCTGGGAGGGAGGCAGTGGACAGGGCAAAGGTGTCCCTATCTGAAGCAAAGGGCTCCAGGAGGAGTGCTGGGGCAAGGTGCTCTCACAGCTGAGAGCCAGGTCTCTCACATTCCATCGCTCAGGCTACCTTTGGGTGGCTGGGTGACTTGAACCTGTGCTCGGAGCCCTTTGTGCTGAGTGTGTCGTTGCCTCGCAATGTGACGGCTGGGGATCCCGCTGACCCGGTCTTGCTCCCGCTAGGTACCGGATCACCACGGAGAAGCCAGCTGGGGCCATTGCAGGTGCCCAGAGGCGGGAGAATGGGCCCCTGGAGTGGAGCTACACCCTCCCCATCACCTGCCAGCTGTCACTGTGAGTGGGACCCTGCTGGGTGGGTGATGCTGGAGTTTGAGCTGGGTATCACTTCTCTCTGCTGAGTCAAGACTTCTGAGGCCTGTTCCAGCAGGTTCCGGGCATGCTGCAGGCTTGGGCACACCACTTTCCCATCTGGATGCTGGAACGAGTTCTTCCAGCTCTTCCTCCCCAACCCACCCGGCCCCACCACCTTGGTCCTAGCTCTTCAGGACATGCCCCTGTTGCCTGCTTAAGGAGGACAGGTCTGGGCCCCCGCCCCTGACAGTCTCCATGTCCTGGGAGGGCAGGGGGCTGCAGAGCCAGCTGGTGCCCATCCTGGCCAACATCCTGGAGGTGGAGCAGGCCAAGTGCTGGGGCTTCGACCAGTTCTTTGCGGAGACCAGTGACATCCTGCAGCGAGTTGTCATCCATGTCTTCTCCCTGTCCCAGGCAGTCCTGCACCACGTCTACATCCATGCCCACAACACGTAAGTGGGGACAAGGGAGGGAAGCAGTGAGAATCTTCTGTACCCAAGCAGCGGTGCCTGTCCAAAGCAGCATCTCCCACACTACGTTCCGAAGAGCGTATACGTAGGACCGCTTCTGGGTCCAAACATAGTTTGGAAAAAGACTAGATCTACAAAGTTAAAGCTCAACAGGTTTTCTTGCATGTACTTCAGAGAGTCAGTACCTTTTCTAATGCTAATATGCATTATACATCTGAGAAGTGTGTGCGTGTATGTTGGCTGTACATTTCCTAAATGTACGGCTCATAGAACCCTTGATTCCTGGATAATTTCACAGAACTAGGTAAATGTAATGGCAGTGTGACAGGAAGAGGTGCAGAGTCAGAGACTGGGTATTGGGACTCCTGGGGCCTGTTCCCACTCTGTCTCCATCACTATAAGATGTGAACTCTCCCCTTGGCCTCTCCACCCTTGATGACAGAGAAAACCACCCCCGTCCCTCCCTCTGCAAAACAGAGCCCTGCCTATGGGCAATGCTTAGCTGGGGCTTAGGAGTCCCTGGCCGCCTGCCCTGCCTACTGACACCCCCTGCCCTCTGCCCCCCACCATGGCTATGTCTAGGATAGCCATTTTCCAGGAGGCCGTGCATAAGCAGACCAGTGTGGCCCCCCGACACCAGGAGTACCTCTTTGAGGGTCACCTCTGTGTCCTTGAGCCCAGCATCTCAGCACAGCACATCGCCCACACGACAGCAAGCAGCCCCCTGACCCTCTTCAGCACAGCCATCCCCAAGGGGCTGGCCTTCAGGGACCGTGAGTAGAGCCACCTGGGCTGGATCTTTCTCCTCCCCACATTTTCTGTGAGACGGGAGTTTGCAATCCAGGCCATTGGTTACTTTCCTTTGTGGGTGTTTCCTTGGGGCCACAGGGAGCCAGAGGCAGATGTGGGTTTTAATTCTACAGATGCGGGTTCTAATTCTGCAGATGCCTCTGAGATGCCACATGATGTGGGCTGGTGGCTTGACCTCCCGGGGGCTTCCCAGCATCCTCAGAGCTGTGGAAAGAGCTCCAGTAGAAACAGAGAGATCTGGATTTAATGCAGTTTCCATCATCTCTGATTTGTGGGGAAGCCTCAGACAGTTTGTGTTGGAAGAAGCCCAAGTCTGAGCTCCTGGAAAGAAGGGAAGGGGGTCAGGGGTCCAGAGCTTGAGCCTTTCTCCAAATCCTAGCAAAAGTTTCCTTTCTTCCCACTTGAATAACGCCAGTTTTATCCTCCTTCTCTGAGGCTAGGAAGGGGTATTCACCTCAAAACCTGTGGGCAAGAAGGTGATTTAGTCCATTTTCGGCCCTTGGGCATGAGCATGTAGTTCTCAAAAGTGGCCACAAGGTGGCAGTGAGGGATCACAACTTTAAGTGCGGCTAAGGCTGGCAAGGTGGGGGGCTCAGGGTGAGTTGCAAAGCCTGAGGTGGGAGATTGGCAGTGAGGGGTGAGTGTGCGCTGGACTTAATGAAAGATGAGCCGACCCAGCACCATATAGGCAGGCCCCTCAGACAGGGTCTTTGTCTGCAGCTGCTCTGGACGTCCCCAAGTTCGTCCCCAAAGTGGACCTGCAGGCGGATTACAACACGGCCAAGGTGAGGGGCAACCCCCAGGTGGCAGGGAGGGGCATGGCCCAAGGGTAGGAGGTGTGGGACCTGGCCTTGCGCACCTCTGTGTTTCAGGGTGTGTTGGGCGCTGGCTACCAGGCCCTGCGGCTGGCGCGGGTCCTGCTGGATGGGCAGGAGCTAATGTTACGGGGGCTGCACTGGGTCATGTGAGTAGCCATGAGGGCTGGGCACAAAGGGGGAGGCGGGCAGGAGCGGGAGGTGGGCAGGAGGAGGGGTGGGC
>NW_012100032.1:420274-422589 GCF_000951045.1 Mandrillus leucophaeus
TGATCTCAAACTCCTGGCCTCAAGCAATCCTCCCACTTCTGTCTCCCAAAGTGCTGGGATTACAGGCATGAACCACTGTGCCAGGCCTAAACTGGGAGTGCATAAGGCTAGATGGATTCCAGTTGAACATTTTTTGCTAGAATACATTATTGATGATGCCGGGTATTGTATGTCGATATACCATTGGCCGGTGACAGCCTGATTCCTCTACTGTAACGTTACATTTTCCCTGTGGAAGAAAGAAACAGAGTGGTGTGACCTTGTCACCGTGCAAATGCTCACCCCTTTATCATCCATCATTGCTTGTAACGCTATGCCTCAGATAACAATTTCACTGGGCAGCAAGATGATAATGTTCAAACTTCTGATACATCATTGCCTAGTAGTCTACAAAATACAGCTTTTCCCTCATCAGAAAGCTGTTGGTTATCAAGAAATACAGTTTCTACTGGACAGGAACTTAATTCTTTCTCTTTAGTTACAAAGTTTCCTGGTAAGGAGATCATTAATAGCAGCCTTGCATCACGGGCCCATGGATTTTCATAGACTCAAGGTGTTACAGTCTGTCTCAACCTTTATTCTTTGCAATACTCAACAATGTCACAACTTGGGTGAGTAGGACCCTCTTCAGGATGGTGCCTCTGTCCCAAACACAAAACTCCCCAGAGACCCGGAGAGCCACCAAGGCTGTCCCAAGATGCTATGCCCAGCATGTGCCCACAGAGCTCTCTGCCTCCCACCTTGGCTGCTCCCAAGCCCCCAAATGTGGCCTTTCTCCTTGCCTCCCTCAAGGTCCAGCAGCGTGGCTGGAATGCCTGAGATCCAGGAACTGAAGGTGGCCGCAGAACTGAGGTCCAGGCTGCGGACTGTGAGTGAGGCTGGAGGGCAAGGGCTTAGCAGGATCAGAGCTGGGGGCCCATGGTCCAGCCAGCCTGCCCACCAGCGCCCAGGCTGAAGACCCCACGGGGGTCTGCCTTCTTGCCCCACAGCTAGCTGAGGTCCTCTCCAGATGCTCCCAAAATATCACGGAGACCCAGGAGAGCCTGAGCAGCCTGAGCCAGGAGCTGGTGAAGAGCCGGGATCAGGTACATGAGGACAGAAGGTCTGTGGGATTTTCCTTCTTTGTGGGGTGGGAGTGGGGGAGTGGGCAGCACCAAAGGTCCAGTAGCCTTTAGCCTTTACAGACGTCAGCTTGCATTCCCCTTTCTCTTGGCAAGGGTGCTAGGGCCTGGGGGAGTGGAGGAGATCCAGCAATGAACAAGAACCCCCTGCCCTGCACTGCCCCAGACACCAGCCGGGAGGAGAAAACGATCTGGGGTCCTGCTCCCATCTGGGAGTTTGAGGAACACCTTGGGAATCTTAGCAGGTGCAATAATTCTGAATAAAAGAAGACTTTAGTTCCCTTTCTCGTGTCAGGCCCTTGGGCAGGTCCTCTCACATACAGCATCTCATTGAATCCTGAAAACAATAATGATGCTACGATAATGCCCTTTTTGTAGAAGCTCGGTCAGTGAAGTTAACTTATCCCAAGTCACAGCCAGTAAATGACAAATGACAGAGGTGGCTTCAGGTCGGATCTGTCCACCTCCAAAGCCTATGTTCTTGGCCTATGCCAGGCAGGGGTTTACGAGCTTTAAAGCACGACTCTCCCTTTCAACAGATATAGAAATACCCCCTTCCCCCAGCCCCAGCTGACTGCGTGGAGCCGCTGCCTACCTTGCCGCCTCTGACCAGGGGGTGGGTGGTGCCCAGTGCAGACCTCCTCCCCATTCTCTTTGGTGCCTACTGTAATCTGGGCCTATCCCCATCCATCATCCCATGCCCTCAATTCTAAATTCAAACAGCTCTGAACACCACAGGAGGTTTTCTTAACTGTTTTGGCCATAAAACCTGACCTAAACCGAATGAGGCTCTTTACAGACTTTATCCCACTTGGGGTGAATGTTCTTGTGGTTCTTTGGAGATGTGAATGTGTTTGATTAGGAGTTGATGCCCTGCTCAGGCCGTTCCACAATACACTGTGTGGGCACCAAATTGCCTTTCCGATATCAGAAGACAATTCTGAATTCAGAGCACATTTGGCCCCGAGCCTTTTGGATGAAGGCTGCAGATCTGAGGCCTGTCCTTTTGGATGAAGGCTGAGGATCGAGGCCCTGTCTTTTGGATGAAGGCTGTGGATCCCAGGCCCTGTCTTTTGAATGAAGGCTGTGGATCCCAGGCCCTGTCTTTTGGATGAAGGCTGAGGATCGAGGCCCTGTCTTTTGGATGAAGGCTGAGGATCGAGGCCCTGTCCTTTTGGATGAAGGCTGTGGATC
>NW_012100032.1:424666-426035 GCF_000951045.1 Mandrillus leucophaeus
GTCCAGTGGCTGCTGTTCCCCTGTTATGGCTCTGCAGCCTCCTCCAAGGCGGCCTCCGTGGTATGTCTAGAGAGCTCGGGTCAGGCAAGTGCCTGCTTTGAAGCCTATTTCAGCCTCCCATCAAGGAGGAAGATGGGGAGCAAAAACAGTTGTGAGCAGGGAGCCAGAGGGCCAGGTGCAGCCTCTTCTCTTAGTCTGGGTGTGACTCCAGCCCGTTGTCACCTTCCCCTACCTGGGCCTCTGTGTCCTCATTTCCAAAATGAGAGGGTTGGATGATCTCTGCGGCCTCCCAGCTCCCACATGTTGCAAGCCCATTCTTGCCTGAGCATCCCCAGACCTGTAGATTCTCCTAAGGTCTGAAAACACTAGCTCCACCCACAGTGGAACCAGGTATTTTCATGAGCTGAATGGCACACTGGAGGAACCCAGCACCTCACGCCAAGTGGCCCACCTTTGCCCAGCCTGGTGACTCGCCCCTCTCCAAGTGTGCTCCTCCTGCCTCAGGTTCCCCAGGACAGCTCCTCTGGCAGAGCAACCTTGCCTTTGTCCTAAAGCTTCCTGGCCCTCCTGGGCAGCTGCTGTCATCCAGAGGCACTGCTCAGGCAGCCAGGATGGGCTTTGGGAATCCTAGGGCTTCCCCCAGCCCCACCACCAGGCAAGACTTTCCAGACAAGACTTCATCTCTGAGGTCCCTTTGGATCCCTGTAAACACCTTATTAGGTGGCAGGAAGGAAATTTGTCTCCTCGTTTTATAGACGAAGAGCCTGAGGCCTGGAGAGCTAAAGGACTAACCCAAGGTCATGCAGATAGCAAATGTGACTGCCAGGACTAGGACTCGAACCCATGTCTCCTGACTCCCTGTGGAGACGGATTGGGTCCAGCCTCACCCTCTTCTGCCATCAAATATCCCAAACCTTCATCCGTATGTGCACTCAGTAATGCCTTCAACATCCATGCACTGACGGACTACTGTGTGCTGAACACATTGCTAGGCACTGGAGCCGTATGAGGAGCAGAGCAACGGCACCCCTAGCTTCAAGGAGCCTGCAGTTCCTTCCTGATTCTCTCTTTGCTCAGCTCCCCTTTCCTCCCCTAATTTTCCATTCCCAAGCCAAAATACACAGGATACTTTTTAAAATCATGATTATTACTAAAATGTATATACTAATGGTAGAAAGTTAGAAAACAGAAATAAGCAAAAATAAGAAAATTAAAATCCCATATCCTACTATCTAGAGATAGGTTATCACACCTTAGAAGGACACACCTTCTAGATATTATTCTACTACGCGTAAACATTAACCAACATGAAATGATGGTGTATTTGCCATTTTATAACCTGTTTTTGGGATCACGTCCACGGTCCCAC
>NW_012100032.1:429175-434760 GCF_000951045.1 Mandrillus leucophaeus
CAAGGATTATTGATTCATTATTTATGTGAAGTTTCTGCTGTGTGCCACGCGTTTGGTAAACCACGAAGCTATACTCTTCTGCCTTTTCCAGTCGACCAGAGAGAGATTTTAGCTCCCCTCCATCCCCAGTGGTCACTGCCAGACACGCTCCTAGGTTTCAGGGGGCCTAGGCTTCTTCCCAGGGCCTAGTCCCACAACTTCTCATGTAGGAAAGGCCACGTTCCTGTTGCCTGTCCTGCTTGGCTTCCTGTCTCTCTTGTCTCTTACTTAACTCATGCTGTGAGTGCATGTATGTGAGAGAGAGGAAGAATAAGCCATGAGAATGAGAGAGGGCTGGCTGACTGTATGGGGTCTCAGATAAGCCTAGAGACAGTCACCTCCACTCCCAAATTGATCCCCCAAAACTGTGGCAGTGAGGCTCCTCCCCTATTCCACTGCCACCCTTCGCCTCCCTCCTCTTTGCTCTGTGCCGTTAGATTCTTCCAACACCTGGTCCCTGTCATCTGCCCACAGCATCCAGCAGATTCAGTGCTGTTTGGACAAGATGAACTTCATCTATAAACAGTTCAAGAAGTCTAGGATGAGGCCAGGTGAGCCCGGGGAGGGCAGATGCCCCTTCTCTCTCCTCTGTCTCCCTTCTTTCTTCCTTTTCTCTGGTGAGTCATTGCTACCAGTGGCCACTAACCTCCAGCTAAGTGGCCACTAACCTCCAGCTGGTGGTCTTGGAGGCCCACTAAGTGGATGGTTCTGTGCAGCTGCTCTAGGGCAGGGCCCCTGTCTGCAAGCTGCCTGCAGGCCGGTAGGGGACGTGAAACCTTTACATGCCTGCCTGTTGCCACATGAGAGACTTGGATCACGTGGTTGGGGGATCCAGTGGGGGATCCACCAGGCTCCAGAGCCTGGCTGCTCTAGGAGAGGTGGTCCTGGAAAGAGATCCCTCACCTTGGCAGAGCATTTTAAAGTATAAAATGTCACTGTCCATTGTGTCCTTGGGGCACTGAGATAGTCAGGTTTTCCAGAAAAGGGGGGATCAGGAGAAGTCCCATTTTGAGTCACTGAGTCAGGCATTTTGGCTGCATGATCCATTAATCCTCACAAGGACGTTGTGGCAGGCGCGGCCCATTCACAGGCTCGGGGGTGGGAAGCTGCGTGTCCAAAGTGACTGCTGTCGTGGGGTAGTGCAAGGGAGGGACCCAGGGAGGGCTGGTGAGGGGGTTGGAGGGAGCCTGCGGAGGCTCCAGTTGACACTTCTGGTTGGGGAACTAACACACCAGGAACCAAACCTCCCCCTCCCCTCCCAGGCCCCAGGCATTTCCTAATCTGTAGACTGAAGGTCTTGGGCTTGATTGTCAAATTATCTTCTATCCTTGGGATTATCTAGAAACCACTGTCCAATAGAAATGTAATGCCAGACACATGTGTAATTCTAAGTCTTCTAGTAGCCAATTTTTAAAAAGTAGAAACAAGTGAAATTAATTTTAATGTGTTATTCAAACCAATATATCCAGTGTCATTTTAGCGTGTAATCAATATAAACAAAATCACTAAAGAAATACCTTACATTCTTTTTGTGCTATCACATAAATACATAACTTATTTCCTTAGCAATTCTGTTTATATTGATTACATGCTAATATATATATTTGAGATTCTCTGTCACCCAGGCAGGAGTACAATGGCATGATCACTGCCCACTGTCGCCTCAACCTCCTGGGCTCAAGCCATCCTCTCACTTCAGCCTCCTGACTGACTGGGACTACAGGATGCCTTCCCATCACTTTATGGTTTTATATTTCACATATATATATAATTCACACATATATATATTACATTTATAACACATCTCTGTTGGGAAACTAAATTTTATATGTGTGTGTGTATATATATATATATACATGGAGCTGGGTGCGGTGGCTCATGCCTGTAATCTCAGCACTGTGGAAAGCCGAAGCAGGAGGATCACTTGGGCCCAGGAGTTCAAGACCAGCCTGGGCAACATAGTAAGACACCATCTCTACAAAAAGTAAACAGAACTAGCTGGACATGGGCATGTGCCTATAGTCCTAACTACTTGGGAGGCTGAGGTGGGAGGATCACCTGAGCCTGGGAGCTGGGAGTTGGAGGCTGCAATGAGCTGAGATCACACCATTGCAGCACTCCAGCCAGGGCAAGAGCGAGACCCTGTCTCAAACATCAACAACAATAATAAAACCTCTAGACATCATTACCTTCCCCACTTTATAGATGAGAAAACCAAGGCACAGAAAGGTTAAGCAGCCCAAGTAATCTAGGCCCAACTGCTTTTAACCATCCCATGTCACAGCCTCAGAGCACTTTTACTTCTATTGGTCTTTAGGAGTCCTTTATTAAAATTAAAAATGAACATCTAACTGTTAAAACCCAGCGTGTTGAAAGATACCATTTTTTTAAAAATGCCCAGTGGTCTTCAGGGCACTCTCGCTTGAGCCTCACGGGACTCCCGTGTGGAACCTGTGATGGATGAGGAGACAGGCTCAGCGAAGTGAAATCACTCGCCTAGAGCCGCCTGCCAACAGGAAAAAGGGCTGAGGTTTGTCCCAGGTCTCTTGGACTGCACACATGCTCTCAGCTGGCCAAGTGCAGGCCCAGGAGGGGGACTCTGCTATTGGAGGAGCAGGATGGGGAGGCCCACCAAGAGAACCTCCATCATCATTTCATCTTGTGGCTGCCGCCACCCTGGAGGCCCATTCCTGCGGAGAGCAGCAGGGGGCAGCATATCCCTAGTATATGAGCCTTAGGGCCCTTCAGGAGGCAGCCAAGGCCATGAAAGCTTCAGCCTTTGTGGCAAAAGTGGCTGGGCAGAGCGGGAAGGTAGAAGGTGGTGGCCTGGTTTCTCTAGCTCATTGCAGGCAGAGCCCGTGAACATTCAGGGATGAGACCATCCAGCTGCAGGCATCAGTCACTCTGGGAGGGTGCTAGATAAGGGGCTATGGCTGACTGAGCCTCCTTCCAAGCCCATTCATCCCCCACCTCCCAACCCAAGCATCCCCCACGTCCCCACCCTGGCCCTGCACTTTGGGCTGCCTTCCCCTGGGGCCCTCATACAACTTCCCCATGGCTTCTTGAGGCCCCGGCTTTGTCCTAACCAGCTACTTGGGTGCTGACTTCACTCCTTTGCTCTTCCTTTTCTGCTGGGCCGTGAGTTCCCGTGAAGCAGCATGGGCTGGGCTGCCTTCGTCTTCGTAACTGTCTCTCGACCCTTGCTGCACTCTGTTTGGTTGACTGATTGAATAGGTGACATCTGTCCTGTCTGTTTCCTCCAGGGCTTGGCTACAATGAGGAACAGATTCACAAGCTGGATAAGTGAGTGGCCTGTCCGCCTGCAGGCGGGTGGGCGGGAGGGTGGGTGTCCTCGGGGCAGAGTGATCCTCAATGCCAGAGGAGAGGCCGTGAAGGGCCCTGCCCCGGGCTGCAGCTGAGCAGTTGGGGATAACAGGTTATCTGGGGCCAGGGGAGGGAGTGTGCATAGCTTAGTTGGAGGGAGGCTTCTCAGACGCAATCTTGATGTAACTGGATTTACTTCTGGTGCGGACAAGACGGTTTGCAGGCTTTTTTTTTTCTCTCTAGTCGTCCTCACTGAGGGACCACTTACCACTTCCTGCTTCTGCCCTCTGCCTGAACCTTCCCTGCCTCCCCCTGCTCCTCTGTCTCCCATGTTTCCTGGACACACTCATGTCCAGGAGGCCCTCCCTGATTTAATGGTTATCTGGGAACTCACTCCCCCAGTTCTACAAGCACCCCGACCCCCCGCACACGGACACACACACCTTCTTTCCACGACTGCCTCACTTTCCCTTCCCTTTCTTGAGGACTAAGCTTGAGCACGTGTGTGTTCCCCGAGGACCCGCTGTGCGTCTCCCATGTCTCCCTGTTG
Source organism: Mandrillus leucophaeus (assembly GCF_000951045.1). Lineage (NCBI taxonomy): Eukaryota > Metazoa > Chordata > Mammalia > Primates > Cercopithecidae > Mandrillus > Mandrillus leucophaeus. Next base: position 433,089 of record NW_012100032.1, read on the forward strand.
ATGTGGGTTTTGCTGGCCACCGCAGCCTTCACAATCCAAGTGTGTGACCGTCCTTCCTCCTTTCCCAGAGACATAGCCGTGCCGTGGTCGCAGGGCTTGGGCACTTATGACAAGGTGGCGACGGAGACTGAGGGATGGCGGGCTTGTGCACAGTGGTTCTGGCGGCTCATCTGTGCCTTGGTTCCCTGTCATTCTAGGATGAATTTCAGCCATTTAGCCAAAAGGCTCCTGCAGGTGTTCCAGGAGGAGTGCGTGCAGAAGTATCAAGCATCCCTAGTCACGCACGGCAAGAGGATGAGGTAACAGCCCTTCCTGAGCTCATGGAGCCCAGGGCCTGGCCTGGCCCTTCTAGACTTCAGAGGACCCAGGGCTTTGTGGAGCCCTGAGGGAAAGGGAGGAGCGAGTGAAGGGGTGTGAGCAGATGAGTGGTTTTGTGTCTCTGGGTGGACCAGGCAGTCGGCTGGGAGATTTCTATAGCTTAGCTTATTTAATCCCACAACACCTGCCTGATACGGCAGATATCATCACCCTATTTCCTAGATGAGGAAACTGAGGCTCTGAGAACAGGCATCCTCTCCACATCACATGGCTAGTAAGTGGCAGACCCAAGACCCATATGTGGCCCTGTCTGCCTCTACAATCCGGGCTTTTGAGGGTAAAATCAAATCAAATCTGGATTCTTTCTACCGTTCCACCTGGTTGTATTGAGAAATCTCCTTTAGGAGAACACTAGATCCCCCTGGGATAAGGACAGTGGCAGTGGCCCTTAAGGAGAATCCTCTGTCACGCCGTCCCCTTCAGGAGTTTTGGGTTCCACCTTCTCAGATCAGGCCCACTCTCCATTCCCCTGCCTGTGTGAAAGTTGGCCCCTCCGGAGAAGAGAGGATAATTTCCCACGTGCTGCCACGTTCTGAGGCCTGTAGGACCTCACCTTGTTATGGGGCTGAGACCTGGGCACTCACCTGTCCTCATATCAGAATACCAATGCCTGCTTCTCCTACTCCAACCCACCACACATTCTGGTGTAATTGCTCTGGAGCAGGGCTTGGATATCAGTGTAGTACAGCTTCTCTAGGTGATTCTAATGTGTGGCCAGGGCTGAGCACCAACCCCTGATTTCACGGCTCTGGGCCTTGGGGAAAATGTTCCTGCTCCTTCTCTCCACTTAGAGGCAGAAGAGAATTCACTCTGGAAATCAGAGTGTGGGCAGTTCCCCACACCGACAGCCCTAGTGTGGGCTATCCTCTGCCTCTCTGCAGCCTGACTGGTGCCACATTCACCATAGCTGGCATGTGTCACCCAGCCCCAGTCACACGCATGTTGTTGGTGCTCCCCACTGCGGCTCTGAAGGGGCCCTCCCAGCCTCAGCCAGCTGTGTGCATCTGCATTATTGCAGTGGGGGCGGACAAGCGTGGAGGGCACAGCTGGCAGGGCAGAGGCAGCGAGGGATGCAAATACCCAGGACCTACCTGTGTCCATGTGCAGACCCGATGGCAGCTAGGCGAGCCCTGGTGAGTGGGCTGAGTCCTGCTCTAATTCTAAGTCTCTGTCTGTTCTCTTGAGGGTGGTGCACGAGACCAGGAACCACCTGCGCCTGGTCGGCTGTTCTGTGGCCGCCTGTAACACAGAAGCCCAGGGGGTCCAGGAGAGTCTCAGCAAGGTGGGCATGGCA